>NC_134398.1:183371281-183541674 GCF_050003625.1 Haematobia irritans | reverse complement strand
CTTAGATCGACTCAGAATTTCACCAGGACCCAGAATATATATACTTTATGGGGTCTTAGAGCAATATTTCGATGTGTTACAAACGGAATGACAAAGTTAATATACCCCAATCCTATGATGGAGGGTATAAAAATATTTTGGACCAAGTTTGGTCCGATCGGACCAAAATGGCAACGCTTGCTAAATTTGTAGAGTTGTTTTAGAGTATCATAAATTCGTTAATTATTTCATACTAAACGCAATAAAATTTAATATAATTGACTTAAAAATCATAGTTAATGTAGATAAAAAGATTATATTAAATGAAGTTAAAAATCAAAATTTGTTAAATTTAGCAATAGACGAAATTTTATCAAAAATATTATAACATTTTAATTACCCAGCAAAAAAAAATGGATTTTGTTCCAACGACATAACTTTAAAAACATTCCCAAAAATGTCCTTCCAAATATGTTCTTTAGTTGAACTACATAGGAAGATCTTTTGATTTAATTTTTTAGAACTCGCTTTTTTCATATTTTTATTGGGTATTTTACCTTTTTTGTTTTATAGGGATTAAAAATAGAGTAAGAAATAATAATATGGTACAAATTTTTAAAATTTTGTCGAAAAAAATGCTGAATCCAATGTAGAAAAATTGCGAATTTTCGAAAATATTTGAGGTCAAACGTTTCAGACAAGCGTTAGAATGCATTAAAAAAAAATTATTAATATATATAATATATATATATATATATATATATATATATATATATATATATATATATATATATATATATATATATATATATATATATATATATATATATATATATATATATATATATATATATATATATATATATATATATATATATATATATATATATATATATTATATATATATATATATATATATATATATATATATATATATATATATATATATATATACAAATTATTTCATTTGGCAAAATATGGCAGTTTTTTAATTCACATCCAAAACACTGACTTCGGATCAAACCGTAAGAAGTGATGCAAATTCAGTGCAACGGCTGTCGAAATGGTGGACATCCGTCCTATGACGAGCCCATGTTAAATTCAATCCAAAAAGGACACGTTCACAACTTTTTTGGCGACGCTTGTTTTTTTTTTTGGAGGGAATCTCCTTTACACTTCATATGCTTGGAAAACTTTATTAACCCGTCTGGAATTTTCCACCAATTATTTGAGATAGCACAGGTCTGTGAATGGTATACCCTTCTGGCCGAAAATTGGACGTTGTGTCAGTTTTCGACTTTTTCGGATCAGATTTACTAGCAGTAATCCACATTACCTCCGGCATGTAAAAGTGGTTTCATTAACAGTGTCAAACACTCCTGTTGCCCCGGAGTGAGAAAGGAGGCTCCCATCGCGGTAATAATGTATTTGATCAATTGCTACTCACTGTGGTTTTAATTTATTGTGGACAAATAACACTGATGCACATTTAACTGTTATTATTTAAATTTATTTCAACATTGTATTTCACAAAAATTCCTTTAAGAATTAAATATTTTTGTCTCGTTTTTTACTGTCTTTGCTCTGCTAGCTAAAACTCTAATGACTTTCATTTTTCTTCTTCTTACTCATTGAGTAGCGAGTAGAGCTTATTCTCATTAGTAACAAAACACAGAGAGAGAGAGCGAAAGGAAGTAGATAAACAAACAGATCAACATTGAGTTGCCAACGCTTTTAAATGATAAATTACCCATTAGGAACAATAGAATTATATTATAAATAAGGGCGATTGGAGATGTAAACTTATGTGTTTGCCATACAAACGTATTTTATAGTATTATAAAATCGTTAATAAATTAATATTGAACTAAGTTCAATAAAATTAAATATATTTGACTTAAAAAGTAAAGTTCATTTGTATAAAAAATTAAATTGAAAATCAAACTTTGTTAAAATTAACTGTGGAAGAAAATTTATGAAAAATTAGGACAAAATTTTAATTACATCAGAATATCGCCATTTGGGGAATATATTTTATTTAAAAGTTATGACTGATTTCATTTACTATAAAAATTCCATTAAAAAAAAATTGTTGCAAAATTATTAACAAAATAATATTTCAGTAAAATATTGTTAACATTTTTATGAACAAACAAATTTGTTGTTTCCACATTGATATGATGAGGATAATAATAGTGATAACATTAAACAGAAATCAAAGGAAAAACACTTCAACTAATCTGAGGAGAAAAATACACACACACGCACTCACACAAAACTCATATTAAATTCAGAAGCAGACCATAAACACACCTATGCAGATGAAAAAAAAATTATGCGGTTTTTAAAAGAGCCAAAGAAATAACAAAACAAAAAAAGTAATGCCAAGAAAAACACATCAACGTCATTCATATTTCTAATTACCCCAAAAGCAGAACTCTTTAAAATACAATGTGTGTCTGATGATTTAGATGATATACGTAAACATACATGGATTTTTAAGTACGATGCATGTACGCGTATGATTTCGGATTGTATTATTAGTATTGCTCTTGTAGTTGTGAAGAGTGCTAACAGTAGGAAAAGCTATAAATCTACCATAATATGTATCAAATGTTATTTAATTATTAGATAATTAACAATTACATTAGAATAACATGGAATTGTCAGTTACTACATAAGCAAAGAAGAAGAATGATAACTTTGTATGATTACAATTTTTTTTTAGAAAATATACAGTGCCACACATAAGAATTGGCACAGCAACCTAAACCACATAGTGGTCAGGGTATCTGCAATAAAATGTGCCTATCAGAAATATTGGTTTCAATTTCCATAAAATATATACCGATCGACTCAGAGCCACCTCCTGCGTCGGTTTAGCCTTTGGTGTCCATTCGCCTGAACATGTATTTCTGTTCGCAGTATTCAGGCCACTACACGCAAAAAAATAATTCTTTCCTCCCAAATGAAATTTTAGACAAACAAAGTTCGTTTCTCATTTGCTTTTCGCTGTAAGGAAGTGTATTTGGAAGAAAAGTATATAAATTTTGTGATAAACGTTTGTTCTTTTCGAGTATGTAAAAACAATTTCATAACGACAAACTAAAAAAAACATTGTTTTCTTGCTAATGGCATTTTCCCTCACATCTTTCTCACATCCACGAGGTTTTTTAGTTCTTAACACCTTTTCCTGTAATACCAACAATGTAGAAGAAATTATACGATTTTATAAATTTTTAAATTTGTTTACCTTTCGCCTGGACGGAGAATCGAACCGCGGACCATGCACTTTGTAAGCCAACACACTAACCACTGAGCTATGTACCTGTTATGGTCATCAATAGATAAATATCCATATACGTTATATTTATATAGCATACCTTGTGGCGCCCACGAACCGAATAAACAAAGTTTATTTAACAGAAACAAACATTTAGTTTGGCACCGTGGAGCAGTGGTTGCTACGTCCGACTTGCATGCCAAGGGTCGTGGGTTCGAACCCTGCTTCGACCAAAGTTTTTTTTTTTTTTTAACATATATTCCAGATATGTTCGGACGATTCCGAAAAAATGTTCAACATTACATTGTAGTATATTAAATTTTGAACTGTAAAATGTGTCTTATTAAAGACCTAAAGTCAGAAAAGAACAGTGTTTGATATAAACGAAATGGATTGTGTTGTTGTTTCAAAAATAACTTTTTTTGAAAAAATAAACATTTTGTAACAAACGAATTTTTTTGGTGATAAAAGTTTAAAATTTTCGAAGCAATTCAAAAAACTCTAACAAAAGAAAAACGTTTTCGGTACACGTTTTCCAAACGTTTTTCTTCTTTGCGTGTATTATTAACCGATTTTTATGAAATTTGGTACAGGTTTGATGGAAGAATGGGGGGAATATAAGTGCAAATAAAACATAAGATTAGTCCATTCATTGTCTAGACTGTTTGATGATGTTATCAAAAAAAGGAATGGCCAAATGGTACTAAATGTACAAAAAAAACTATTTAGATTTACCTGTGCCAATATTTTTGTTCTTCAAAATATGTACCTTTTTCAATTTTTTATAATTTAAATATTGAAAGAACAATAATTTGACTAAAATAAAAAAATGATCTAGATTCTTAATGCAGTTACAATCCAAATTAAAATATTTTACCAATAGAAAGATCGAATAAAATCAAAATTTCTAATTAAAATATTTTTTTAATTTAAAATAGCTTCATATCACTTCTAACATGTGGTTTTTAAACAAAGGTTTTGGTGTGCCAATATTTACGTGTATACAGAGAAAAAATCTCTTTTGGGTTCAATAACGAAAATTATTGATTCAAATAAATTTTAATTGAAATTCCTTTAATTTAAAACAAGTATATACGGAATCAAGAAATATAATTGTTTCCGTAGAAAACTCTTCGTCAGGTTACTTGAAAATACATATATAGGATTTCAGGTGGATTTGAAGACAGATACTCTGCCAAGCAAACATATGTACCAACGTGGAAATGGGGAGACTTTTGAGACATGTTAGCTATACCAAAACGTGGACCGATTCACACCATATTCGCTACACGGACCGAAAATACCTTCAAATTTTGAATTTCATGCAAATCGTATAAAAATTGCGATGTCTCGAAGTCAAATCGAGATCGGTCTATACACAAAAAAATTTCTGATTCATTCACCAAATTAATTGATCCAATTAATTTTTTAATTGCAACGTCTTCAATCACAGAAATGATAGTATCAATTAAAAAATTAATTGACAGTCAATAAAAAATGAATTGTGTGATTGTTTTTTTTTTTTTTTCAATTAAAAAATTTGTTGAATCAATTAAATATTTAAATGAATATTTTTTAAAACTTGATTAAGATTTCAATTGGAAAAATTTTTGTGAAATTTTTTTCTGTGTATGGAGGTATATCAAAATCGATCGATACGCCCCATATTCGGTTTACTTATGTGTGGACCCAAAATACTTCTTGATTTTGAATTTCAGGCATAAAAAATTTGATAAGAGGTCAAATCTGGAGATCTGTCTATATGAGGTAAATACCAAAACCGATACACACCATATTCGGCGTACTTATGCATAAACCCAAAATATCTGCAGATTTTGAATTTCAAGTAAATCGAATAGAAGACCAAGAAGTCAATTCGGGAGATAAGGATACAAGGGGGCTATACCAAACCGTGGACCGACGCACACTATATTCAACACACTTATTTATAAACCAAAAATACCGCTAGATTTAGAATTTCAGGCAGATCGGATAAAAGTTCGGATGCTTAGATGCTCAAGAAGTCAATTCGGGAGATATGAGGCTAAACTAAACCTTGGACCGATACACACCATATATGGCACACCTTTTTATGGACCAAAAATACCTCTAGATTTTCAATTTCAGGTAAATCGGATAAAAATTGCGGTGTGTAGAAGTCCAAGAAGTCAACTCAGGAGATCGGGCTATATGGGGGCTATACTAAAAGATGGACAGATAACCACCATTTTCGACCCACCTATTTGTGGTTCCAAAATACGTATAGATTTCCAATTTCAGGCAAATCAAATAAAAACTACGGTTTCGAGAAGCCCAATACCCCAAATCGGGGGATCGGTTTATACGGGAACTGTATCAAAACCTGGACCGATATAGCCCATCTTAGACCTAGCCCTGCGTGCAGACAAAAGACGAATCTGCGCCAAATTTCAAGACGATAGCGCCATTATTGAGAATATAATTTGTGGTATATTCTATTTTACTGTTGTACAAATCAGGATTATTTCTTTTGAATGCAATATCCAATGAAGTATATTTGCTTAAAGAAAATAATAACAACAAAAACCTTGAATAAATTTTTTGTGCCTAATTAGGTAATTAATAATTGTATTTTGTCAAAATTATTTCTATTCCAATACTTTTACCAAATCTATAGAATTTTTTAAAAATAGAATAATTTCTAAACATTGAAGAAAATTTAGAAAAATGAATGCTAATGGATTCACAGACAGCAATTAACGAATATCAAGTTCCTTGAGAAGAATGTATACCGTCACCACCTGGGGAATTCATCACTTTTGTCAATACATTTCGGGCATGTGACACAAATCTTCTTCTTCTTAGCCTTTCTTATTTAATCTATTTTTATTTATATTTAGTCTATTTTGTTTAACGAAAAAAACAAAATAACTCACAACACATATAAATGAGAAGAATTTTGAAAAATCATATACAAAAAATCACAAGCAATTATATTTGAAGAAGGAGAAAATACTTGGTTCACCTCTATACACAAATGATTTTCGAAAAATCAATCATTCGCCACAATTTATATATTGACAGAATATATGGGTGTATGGTTAACTAAGCTCTCAGAACGGACGTCTAACAGTTCGAATAAATATTTGTTTACTGTTCAAACGCCACTAAATGAAATTTGCCAAAAAATAGAAAATTATTGTTTGAGGAAATTGGATATGAGGCAAAATCTTTTCCCATTTGAAAAATGGTTATAAATTTACAGTCACTCTGTCTGCTACAAAATATTAATGGTGATTGATCATTTTCCATGTTTATGAGGTAGACAACAATGAGCAAACATATATAGGTCAGTGTCTGGGAAATAGTTCCTATATAAATGGAAATGGAAAAATCCTATAAAAATGAAATTTTGACAAAATTTCCTATAGAAATGAAATTTTGACAACATTTCTTATAGAAATGACATTTTGAGAAAATTTCCTATAAAAATGAAATTTTGACAAAATTGTCCTCATGAAATGAAACTTTAACAAAATTTTCTATAGAAATGAAATTTTGACAAAATTTTCTATAGAAATGAAATTTTGACAAAATTTCCTATAAAAATGAAAATTTGACAAAATTTCCTATAGAAATGAAATTTTGACAAAATTTCCTATAGAAATGAAATTTTGACAAAATTTCCTATAGAAATGAAATTTTGACAAAATTTCCTATAGAAATTGAATTGTAACAAAATTTCCTATGGAAATGAAATTGTAACAAAACTTCCTATAGAAATGTAAGTTTTCAAAAATTTCCTCTCGAAATGAAATTTTGAGAAAATTTCCTATAGAATTTAAATTTCCAAATTTAATTAAAATTAAATTTGGAAATTTGGTTCAAATGGTTGAAAATTGAATTTGTAACGGAATTTGTTGTTACATTAAAAGCATTTCAACATTTCGAATAGGAACGAAATTTTGCTGCGCCAAATTGTCTCTGGATGCGGTAATAGTGCGTTGGCAAATATTTTTAAAATATGATTTATAATCAGGTTCTATAATTATTTTTATGACATATCATCAGTCAATATTCGATGACAATTTAGTTTATTTTTACAATTTCATATTTCATGATAAATGCATTTGTTGTTTCACCAAAATAATATTTTAATATAAATTTAGACTGAAACCAACACATACAGAAATATTTACGGAAACTATCCTCCCGTTAATGAATTCGGTGAAAAGCCCACTAAATTGGCAATGAATGAAAGCAATGGTTTTGGCGGTGAGCAACATGACAGATTGACAGACAGCCTCTCTCCATATACAAATGATAAATGGATAATGTAAATGACCACCGGAGCACCCACCATACAATCGAATTTTGATTAATGTGGGGAGATATATATAGGTACATTTTCGAGTAATGAAAATATAAATAAATATTGCAAAAATATTTATAAATATAATTATGTTTGTTTTTTTTTTTTTAATTCGATCTGTTTTTTTTTTCAAACCTTACATATTTCGGATGAAAATTGTCATGCAAAGTGAGTTCTGTTGAAACTTTAATCATCGCACCAAGATGACTGCTAAGAATTTTCAGGAAGTATCAACCATAATAATAGCATTAGCCATTATCACCAGTGTTGCCAGTATTTTCCGACCTCTAGTCCCAAAATTGGAACGCTTTCAACCCCCAAATTTGATTTAAAATTCCCCACAAAAATCCCTAATCAATTTCTGGCAATTTTTTGAAAAAAGTATAGACTCTGCTGTAGAAAATCCGTAAAAAATTAAAAACTAGAAAAATATGAAATTTTTGTTGTACCAGTTTGCGAGTTACAAAAAGATGAAGATTTTAAAACATAAAACCAGGAGACGGGTGCTGAAAATATATTCCGATACAAGCCCTCATCAGAGTTTATTGGTATAAAGTCATCGAATTTTGTTCTTATGCAAATCGTCTTCTAAATGCTCGAGTACGGTCTACGTGTGTAATTAGGAATCAAAACTTAGTTCTAAATAGCCAAGAAATAAAATGGGTAATCGTTCAAAAGGCGTTGTTGTCCCTATATGAACTATATTCTATATTTATGTGATATATTTTCCAAATCAGTGCTGTATGCAGATGAGTCCTTACAGAAACAGAGTAAATTGTAAAGTAGCCCTTAGGTTAGGTTACGTGGCAGCCCGATGTAACAGGCTCACTTAGACTATTAAGTCCATTGTGATACCACATAGGTGAACATCTCTCTTATCACTGAGTGCTGTCCGATTCCATGTTAACTCAGCAAAAAATTTGGAAGTTCTTCCAAAGACATAACTTTAAAATCACTTCCAGAAGATGCACCCAGGAAGTTCTTTTAATTAAATTTTTATGACTTGGTTTTTTCATACTTTTAATGGGTATTTTTAACTATTTTTGTTTCAAATAGGTTAAAAACAGAGTAAGAATTCATAAAATGGTACAAATCATTTAAATTTTGTTGAAAATATTGCGAATTTTTGAAAATATCTGAGGTCAAGCGTTAGAATCCATTAAAAATTATAAAAATTATTTATTTGATAAAATTTCACAGAATTTTTTAATTTACATCGCAAACATTGAATTCGGATCACACCTACACAGAAAATATATTACCAAAATATTTCCAATTAAAAAGTTAATTGAAGTTGAAAATGTTTTCAATTAATAAATTAATTGATACAATTAACTTTTTAATCAAGGTAGAAACATTAAGTTAATTAAGTAAATGATTGAAATTTTTAAAATTATTAATTAAAAAATTAATTCCATTCCATTTTGTTATTGTTGGTTTTGTTCTTTAAGCATTGTTGTTGTTTTTTATTGCAGCTTAAAACCATACATTGACTAAACTACAAGGTAGCTTAACCAACAGAGGAAAAGAATGTTTGTCAAATTTATTTGGGCAAAGCCCTATAGACTGTAGAGGTGTGCACGTGAGTAATATTTTACTCACGCTCACGCACACTCACGACGGAAAAATCTTACTCACGCACGATATTGTTTGGTAGGACTCACGCTCACGCACACTCACGAAAAGAAAATTTGTACTCAGGCACACTCACGCACACTCACGCACGAAAATGTCGTAACTCACGAAAAATATCGTGACTCACGAAAAATATCGTGACTCACGAAAAATGTCGTAACTCACGAACAAATTTACCTTAACGACGTCTCTGAAAACATGAGCATTATTAAAATCGGGAGCGTTATTTCACTCTTAACATCACGACTCACGCGTGAGTCACGAAAATTTTCGTGAGTCACGACAATTTCGTGTCACGTGCACACCTCTAATAGACTGCAAGATGGTTGGATGGACGCACGTTTCGGAATTACCACATTCCTCATCAGCATCCTCTACTTGAAGCAAAACTATCAACCAATTATCAGAATAAATTCAGGCAGTTTATTAAACCCAACAAAAACCACACTTGAACCCTCCGAAAAAAGGTTTTACATTGATAGCCGGCTTATGCCGAAATAAATTCGAAACAAACAATTAACTTTTTTTGATACAATTAACTTTTTCATCAAATTCGAAAGACTAATGGTGTTTTCTTTTCTGAAAAAAGTGCTTTGCCGTCATTTTGTCTGTACAGAATGCGCATTTTTAAAATGTTACCAGCAACCTAAAAAAATGCTATCATTTCAGCGGGCAGAAAAGAATTCAAAGAAGGAAACAGGGCAATCGCAGCACTCTCGTTTGTTGGCAGTGCTGAAAATGCCCGTAATTTGCCTCTATGCGTGGCACTATTTTCACAACAGAATTCGAAGCCTTTTCGCACTTTTGCCTGTTTTTTTAGAAAAGAACCTAAAAAGTACATTTTCCGGCCAAAATGCAAAAAAAGTGCGCATTTTTAACAAGAAAATAAAACGCCATAAGTCAGTTAAAAAAAGTGATGAACATTTTTTTATTTTATAATTAAAAATGTATTTCAAACAATCATTTGCTATTCCAAATAAAAACTCTAAGCCAGTTCAGAAAGTAATTGAAAATATTGAACTCTTTTAATTAAAAAATTAATTGAGTTTTGCAATCAACATCAATTAAATTATTAATTGAATCAATTAAAATATTAATTGAAATTTGCTAATGCAATCAATTATTTTTTTAATCAAGAATTTTTTCTATGCCCAATTAAAACTGTGATTGATACTATTATTTTCGTGATTGAAGACATTTCAATTAAAAAATTAATTGGATCAATTAATTTCGTGATTGAATCAGAATTTTTTTTGTGTGTAAAGAAGTGATGCAAATTCAGTGCAACGGCTGTTGAAATGGAGGACTTCCGTCCTATGACAAGCCCATGTTAAATTCATCACTTCTGCGTCAATTTTGCACCACTTCCGAATCCAAAAAGAACATTTTCATTACTTATATGGCGATATTTTTTTTTTTGCAGGGAAGCTCAATGACAAGGGACCTCCTTTTTATAGCCGAGTCCGAACGGCGTTCCACATTGCAGTGAAACCACTTAGAGAAGCTTTGAAGCACTCAGAAATGTCACCAGCAATACTGAGGTGGGATAATGCACCGCAGAAAAACTTTTTGGTGTTAGGTCGAAGCAGGAATCGAACCCACGACCTTGTGCATGCAAGGCGAGCATGCTAACAATTGAAGAAGAAGAAAGAATTTCATACAAAACCATAATTTCTAATCTGTTTTATTGTACAGATTTCGAAAATTTCCCACAATACTCCCCAAATTGCGGAAATTTCCCAGCAAATCCCCAAGTCTCTATTTCAAAAATTTTGTCCCCATCTACAAAAAATATCCCAGATTTGGGGAAAAATCCCCAATACTGGCAACACTGATTATCATCCATCACCAGGGCTGCAAATTTTGTCAAAATTTGATTTCTATATAGAATTTTGCCAAAATTTTATTTCGGTAGAAAATTTTGTCAACATTTTATTTCTATAGAAAATTTTTATTTCTATAGAAAATTTTGTCAATTTTTTTTTTATAGAAAATTTTGTCAAAATTGTATTTCTATATTTAGTAGATTATTAGGTTAAGTATAGTGGTAGCACGATATTTCAGCCTCTGTTAGACTATTCAGTGATATCACAGTGGTGATCTTCGCCATTATTAAACTATAGTAGTTAACATTTTCTAAAACTGACCTACATTTTCCTTCCTGCTGGGTTAACGTTTTTTTTACTGCATTGTAAGAAACACTGCTTTCATTAGCTTTTATAAAATACATCCCTCAATATTGTGATAATTGGGGTTGACAAATTTCAAATACTTCCAAAACTGTTGTTTGTTTGTTTTTTTATGGAATCTAAATTTGCCTGTTGCATTCCAAATACCCACGATTGTTGCCAATAACAAAAATTTCTGGCAGTAACCACGTGAAAATTTCCCCTTTAACGGTTGCCCTAAGTTACAAACAAATTGTGTGTAGTCGATAAACAAAAATCAACATTTTCGATTACTCAATAGAAAAATAAACCAAATTTCTTGAATTTTTTGTTTTTTTCTCCTAAGGAAACACATATCAATTGAAATTTTGAATAGTTTGTCTATTAATATTGTGTATTGGTTGAATAGATTTTGTTTTTTTCTATTATTCAAATGAAAGATAAGCAAATCAAATTTATCATTTGTTGGAAAGATATCATCCATCAAGAGTATACGTATTTATATAAAAGAAATTGTGATGTGCTGTGTTCAATATTGAATTCGAAATAAATTTCGAAAATAAAATCAAAAGAAATATTCTATATGTGCATTGTATATTTTGGATATCAACAAAAATAATGGAAGAACTTCAAGATGCCAGTATCCATCATACAGCGGCAAAACTTATCAACACCATCAAGACATTGAAAAACTATGAGCCGTTATATGAAAATGTTCAGGTGTGAAAATTAAATATAAATGACATATAAATGTTATAAAAACAATTAAATTTATTAATAATAAATTTGCTTAAACAAGATTTGTGATTTGAAAATCCTAAGATAGAAATGGGCCTCGTTCTGAAATTTTGAAAAACAGACTATATATAATATGTATATTAATAACCAGGGCAAGTATGACTCCGTCACACGGTCTGCCTATCCTAGGACTTTAGATTTGATATTTATCTCATAAGTTTTTCTTACTCTTCTATTGTAGAAATTGGTTTGTAGCCCCTCTGTGGACCGTAACGATATGTGTAACACTCTGGAAGAGGCCATTAAGAATGCTGGCTTGGAAACGGAAATACGCAATATAATTTTTCATTTAGTACGAAGTAGATTGAAGCCCGAAGACAAGCCTTCACAAATAAATATTGTAAGTATCCGCACATTCAGGGTTTTCCAACAAGAGGTGTTATTTTGAACCTCCCGGTATTTCGGTAGATGTCATTTTTGAAGCTTTTATTCTTTGACATTTGACAAGTACACTGAAAAAAAAAATACTTACGTGGTATTGAAGATTAAGCAACCTAAATTTTTGTATTTGTAAAGACAAATTTCTTTATAATAATGCAATTTTAATTAAAAGAAAGTTTACCATCTGTGTTTCAAAAAAAAATTTTTTTAATTAGAACACTAATTTTGGAAATTTGTGTTTCTTCGTTAAAGTCGTCTTTGTACTAAGGCAAATTTTCTTTAAAGTAAAGAAAAACATTTTTGATTTCGCCATTACTTCAAAAAAAAGGTTTTCTTGTATCCCTTTTCAAAATTTTAGAATTGGTTCGGAACCAAATATGCGGCTTTTTTAAAATAAAAACATACCCAGCAAAAACAGAGCTTCCAAAAAAGTAGTTTGGATCCCCAATCTGTGATCCGGAAGTAGTGAAAACTTGGATCATCTCCAATGAATTTTACATGGGCTTGTCATAGGACGGAAGTACTCCCTTTTTGGATCCTTTACATTGCTTTAGAAGTTGTGCCCTGGAAGTTAATTTGAATGAAGAAATTTAAAAAGCGAAATTTTTTTTTCAACCAATTTCACTTTTTTTATCCATATGTTTTATTACACAATTATTTTCCTATTATCTAATTTTTACAGTTTGAAAAACTTTTTCGCTCCAACCATGGGTTGAACCTGGGTTTGGTGGCACCATAACAGAACGCCTTAGCACAGACAGCCACAAAACGCCATTGAACATAAAGCGTCGAAAGGTCAATTCAAATGTTTGTGATATGATCGTAATACGACACCAAGGAATAACATTATAATTGCTTCTCGAGATGTTCTTTATTAGTATGAACGATAAAATAAGAAACGCAGGTTCAAATCTCACCAGCGGCAATTTTTTTTATCAAATATTTTTCTAAAAAATTATTTTTTTATGTCATGCATCGTTTTTATTTTCGGCATATATTTTCGTATAAATATATTTTTATACCCTCCACCATAGGATGGGGGTATATTAACTTTGTCATTCCGTTTGTAACACATCGAAATATTGCTCTAAGACCCCATAAAGTATATATATTCTGGGTCGTGGTGAAATTCTGAGTCGATCTGAGCATGTCCGTCCGTCCGTCTGTTGAAATCACCCTAACTTCCGAACGAAACAAGCTATCGACTTGAAACTTGGCACAAGTAGTTGTTATTGATGTAGGTCGGACGGTATTGCAAATGGGCCATATCGGTCCACTTTTACGTATAGCCCCCATATAAACGGACCCCCAAATTTGGCTTGCGAGGCCTCTAAGAGAAGCAAATTTCATCCGATCCGGCTGAAATTTGGTACATGGTGTTAGTATATGTTCTCTAACAACCATGCACAAATTGGTTCACATCGGTCCATAATTATATATAGCCCCCATATAAACCGATCCCCCGATTTGGCTTGCAGAGCCTCTAAAAGAAGCAAATTTCATCCGATCCGGCTGAAATTTGGTACATGGTGTTAATACATGGTCTCTAATAACCATGCAAAAATTGGTCCACATCAGTCCTTAATTATATATAGCCCCCATATAAACCGATCCCCCGATTTGGCTTGCAGAGCCTCTACGAGAAACAATTTTCATCCGATCCGGCTGAAATTTGGTACATGGTGTTAGCATATGGTCTCTAACAACCATGCAAAAATTGGTCCATATCGGTCCATAATTATATATAGCCCCCATATAAACCGATTCCCCGATTTGGCTTGCGGAGCCCCTAAGAGAAGCAAATTTCATCCGATCCGGCTGAAATTTGGTACATGGTGTTAGTATATGGTCTCTAACAACCATGCAAAAATTGGTTCACATCGGTTCATAATTATATATAGCCCCCATATAAACCGATCCCCCTGATTTGGCTTGCGGAGCCTCTAAGAGAAGCAAATTTCATCCGATCCGGCTGAAATTTGGTACATGGTGTTAGTATACGGTCTCTAACAACCATGCTAAAATTGGTCCATATCGGTCCATAATTATATATAGCCCCCATATAAACCGATGTTAATATATGGCCTCAAACACCCGTGCAAAAATTGGTCGATATCGGTCCATAATTATATATAGGCCCCATATAAACCGATCCCCAGATTTGACCTCCGGAGCACCTTGGAAGAGCAAAATTCTTCCCATTCGGTTGAAATTTGGTACGTGATGTTAGTATAGGGTATCCAACAACCATGCAGGAATTGGTTCCTATCAGTCCATAATTATATATTGCTTCCATATAAACCGATGCCAGATTTGACCTTTGGGTGCCTTTTGGAGAAGCAAAATTCATCCGATCTGGTTGAAATTTTGTACGTGGTGGTAGTATATGATATTTAACAACCATGTGAGTTGAAATTTGTGAATGACAGTCTTTCGTAGAAGTTTCTATGCAATCCATGGTGGAGGGTACATAAGATTCGGCCTGGCCGAACTTACGGCCGTATATACTTGTTTCTATTAAAAATCAACAAAAAAATTAAAAATTCTCGCAATTTGCAAAACCTTCTTAAAAGAACTTCCATGGAAGCGAAAAAGTCAAACGGCACAGGTTCAAATACCAGCGGGGATGATTTTTTTTTATTATTTTTTTACGTTTTTTTATTAATTTCTATTTTTTTAGTTTTTTTTTTATTAGTTTTCTATTTTTTCGTAAAATTTAATTGTACAAAATTTGCACTTAAAATAGCCTGATTGCGTTCTTTCTAATACTTGTCCACAAGGACTTCATCGGAAGTAGAAAAAAATCATTGGGGGATCCCAAGATGCGCTTTAGAAGAAATGTTTGTGGACTTGTCCAAAAGGACTGCATAGGAAGTTGAAAAAACTCGATGGGGGATTCTGGGATGGGCTTTAAAAGAAATGTTTGTGGAACAACTTCCATTTTTTGTCTGGGTAGTTTCCCAGCAAAAAAAATTGGAAGTTCTTCTAAAGGCACAACTTTAAAGGAACTTCCAAAACTGTCCTCCCAAAGATGTTCTCTATTTTAACTAAGCAGGAAGTTATTTTAATTAAATTTTTTTATAACTCGATTTTTTCATATTTTTATACCCACCACCATTATACCACCATGGTGACGGGGGTATAATAAGTTTGTCATTCCGTTTGTAACCGATCGAAATATCGATTTCCGAATGCCAAATTTCAGGACGATAGCGCCATTATTGAAGGCTGTAGCGTGATTACAACAGACGGACATGCTTATATCGTCTTAGAATTTCTCCCTGATCAAGAATATATATACTTTATGTACTTTATGTATATATATTCTTGATCAGGGAGAAATTCTAAGACGATATAAGCATGTCCGTCTGTTGTAATCACGCTACAGCCTTCAATAATGGCGCTATCGTCCTGAAATTTGGCACAGATTCGTCTTTTGTTTGTCGGCAGATCAAGTTCGAAGTTGGGCTACATCGGTTCAGGTTTTGATATAGTCCCCATATAAATCGACCACTCGATTCGGGGTCTTGGGCTTATATAAACTGTAGTTTTCATCCAATTTGCCTGAACTTGGAAATCTAGATTAGGACCATCAAAAAGTGAACCGCAAATGGTGCCTATCGGTCCATGTTTTGGTATAGCCCCCATATGGACCGATTTCCCGATTTTGCTTCTTGGTCGTCGAGAAAGTGTATTTTCTACCCGATTTGCCTAAAATTGTAAATCTAGAGGTATTCTAAGGACCATAAAGAGGTGTGCCGAAAATGGGGTGTATCGGTCCATGTTTTGATATAGCCCCCATATAGACCGATCTCCCGATTTTACTTCTTGGGCTTCTATAATCCGTAGTTTTTATCCAATTTACCTGAAATTTGAAACCTAGAGTTACTCTAGGACCATAAAGACGTGTGTCGAAAATGGTGAGTATCGGTCCATGTTTTGATATAGCCTCCATATAGACCGATCTCCCGATTTTACTTCTTGGGCTTCTAGAATCCGTAGTTTTTATCCAATTTACCTGAAATTTGAAATCTAGAGTTATTCTAGGACCATAAAGACGTGTGTCGAAATTGGTGAATATCGGTCCATGTTTTGATATAGCCCCCATATAGACCGATCTCTCGATTTCACTTATTGAGGGTATAGAAGCGCACTGATCATGAAAATTGCTTGAAACTGAATGCAAAATTTCCAGATTTTACTTCTCGTAGTCATTTAAATAATTGGAATGAAAATTCACAGATTTTAGATTTCAAATCAAGACGTTATTTCATCATTTTCTTGTACACTTACAAGAGATGTTTATGATTCCTCTAAAACTCAAACAAAAAATGGTTCTTATAAATTCAGAATCTGATCTATTCTTCTGTGGGAAGCGTACTGGTTGAACTGATCTGCTTGGGAAAATATTTGTCATCAAACCCCCCTGAAATTTTCAAAGGAAACTAGTATATTTGATTCATGGTGGTGGATATTTAAGATTCGGCCCGGCCGTACTTATTGCTGTATATACTTGTTAATAGGTAATTTTAACATTTTTGGTTTCAAATAGGTAAAAACATAGTAAGAAATAATAAAATGGTACATATTATTTAACTTTTGTCGAAAAATAAAATTTGAATCCATTCTAGAAAAAAATACGAATTTTTGAAAATATCTGAGATCAAACGTTTCAGACAAGCATTAGAATGTATTACAAATCACAAATAAAAATATAAAAATTATTTGGCAAAATATTACAAAATTTTTTTAATTCACATCCAAAACACTGAATTCGGATCACATATGAAGAAGTGATGCAAATTTAGTGCCACGGCTGTGGATCACAGCTTAAAATCTCTGTAACTTTTTTGTTTATGAATATAAGTAAATACTTCAAAAGCAAAAGTTTCATATTTTGTTAAGATCTTTATAATAGTTATCAGAAATGGGCATCATAGGGGTATACGAAGCGAAATAAAAAAAAATAATAATCAAATTTGACATCGGAGTCAAACATGACCAATGCACGAAATATAGCCCCTGTTCAACCACGAACAACGTTTTTTCTCGATCGGACTTCAAATGACGACAATAAATTGTATTTCGGGGGGTCGTAGGGTGCACGGAAAAAAAGTTTTGGTGTTCTGAAATTGTCTTTGAATATGCTCCAAAACTGGGGGTTGACCGCATCAACTTTTTTCGTGACCCTATCTAGTGAACATCCGTCCTATGACAAACCCATGTTATTTGTCGAATTTTTATACTCTTCTTGCGATATATTACTAAAGCTATTCACCTACAAACCTATTCACCTACAAATGTCAATTTAGAAATCCAAATAATAACAGATACTTCAAAGGAATTATTAAAGCCAAGTTGACCTTAGTCAAACAATTTTTTTTTTCATGTTAAGACATCCACTTTTAAGCCAAATCACTTAATTATAAGGACAAAAAGATATCATTGAAAAGCTTATCGATTTTTAGTCAAGGAAAAAAACTTTATATCAGAGAAGTGCGTCTTCTAAATTCGCATTCGTATATTAAGACCATGAAATTTTCGGTCTTACGACAATATTTTTTTTCAGTATAGTATATGGCCGTTAACAAAATGTTCTTAAAATGTTCTTGAATTTGTGGAAAAATATACTTTTATTTTTGTGAAAATGGCGTGATATCGGCGTTTGTAATACAGTTAAGTTAAAATTTTCTATAATTCAACAAATTTTTCTTTCAAGATGGCTTCACTGTTATTTGAATGTATACAAATTAAAAAAAAAAAAAGTTTAAAATCACCTTGACCAATTTCCATCTTAGTTTCTACCAACGAAAAAAATATATATTATTTCTAATCTTCCGAATCATCACTGCAGAACGATCCTTTGGCCTACTTAAAACGTGCTGGAGTACAATGGGATCGTCGTGTACGTAAAAGTTTAAATGCCATGTGCTCAGAATTAAAAATGGCATCACAGGGACAGCCACGAACAGCAACTGATCGAGAGGAATTTTTAAGCAAATGGGATGAATTAAGCAACTATACAATTGGTAAGATTATCCATTTCAATAGTCCCCATCTCTGACAGCAATAATCAATTTGAAGTAAATGATTTCTTTAGATTTGGCGAATTATAGACCCGTATATGCCCCTAAGGATATTTTAGATGTTCTTCTGTCACTCAAGGGACCTTCCAAAGCAGTGGAAAATACAGAGTTTGTGTAATGTCTAATGCCGACAATCTTAGTTAATAACATGAAAAGCGATTTTTCTTTTTTCTCTATTTTTTATTTAATATTTTAGACAGGTACCCAAGTGGGAATTTTCGCATATATCATTGCCAGTGAAGAATCTCTTTGAATTGGTAAGTAAATCAACGATGCCACAATGAATTTTTATTTTGGACCATCATTTTTTCACAATTGGACTAAAATTCGTACCAGCGGACCTTTTTTACAAAATAAATTAATATAATTTAAAAATTTTCCAAAATTGTACTTTGATAGAAAATTTTGTCAAATTTTTATTTCTATTCAAAATTCTTATTTCTATAGAAAATTTTGTCAAAATTTTATTTCTATAGAAAATTTTGTCAAAATTCTTTTTTTATAGAAAATTTTGTCCAAATATTATTTCTATAGATTTTTTTTCATAATTTTACTTCAATAGAAAATGTCGTCAAGATTTTATTTCCATAGAAAATTTTGTCAAAATGTTATTTTTATAAAAAATTTTATACAAATTTTATTTCAATAGAAAATTTTGTCAAAATTTTATTTCTATAGAAAATTTTGTCAAAATTTTATTTCTATAGAAAATTTTGTCAAAATTTTATTTCTATAGAAAATTTTGTCAAAATGTTATTTCTATAGAAAATTTTGTCAAAATTTTATTTTTATAAAAAAGTTTATCCAAATTTTATTTCAATAGAAAATTTTGTCAAAATTTTATTTCTATAGAAAATTTTGTCAAAATTTTATTTCTATAGAAAATTTTGTCAAAATTTTATTTCTATAGAATATTGGTCAAAATTTTATTTTTATAAAAAATTTTATCCAAATTTTATTTCAATAGAAAATTTTGTCAAAATTTTATTTCTATAGAAAATGTTGTCAAAATTTTATTTCTATAGAAATTTTTGTCTAAATTGTAGTACTATAGAAAAATTTGTTATAATTTTGCTTCTATAGAAAACTTTGTCCAAATTTTATTTCTATAGAAAATTTTGTCCAAATATTATTTCTATAGAAAATTTTGTCAAAATTGTTTTTCTATAGAAAATTTTGTCAAAATTTTATTTCTATAGAAAATTTTGTCAAAATTATATTTCTATAGAAAATTTTGTCAAAATTGTATTTCAATAAAAAATTTTGTTAAAATTTTATGTCTATAGAATTTTTTGTCTAAATTGTAGTACTATAGAAAAATTTGTTATCATTTTACTTCTATAGAAAACTTTGTCCAAATTTTATTTCTATAGAAAATTTTGTCAAAATTTTATTTCTATAGAAAATTTTGTCAAAATTTTATTTCTATAGAAAATTTTGTCAAAATTTTATTTTTATAAAAAATTTTATCCAACTTTTATTTCAATAGAAAATTTTGTCAAAATTTTATTTCTATAGAAAATGTTGTCAAAATTTTATTTCTATAGAAATTTTTGTCTAAATTGTAGTACTATAGAAAAATTTGTTATAATTTTGCTTCTATAGAAAACTTTGTCCAAATTTTATTTCTATAGAAAATTTTGTCCAAATATTATTTCTATAGAAAATTTTGTCAAAATTGTTTTTCAATAAAAAAAATTTTGTTAAAATTTTATGTCTATAGAAATTTTTGTCAAAATTTTATTTCTACAGAAAGTTTTGTCAAAATTTTAAAAATGTTGAAAAATTACCAATTTGAAGAAAATGGATCAAAATCAACCAAATTCCATTTGGTCCTTCGGACCAAATTTAAAATTTAATAATTTTTTGGATCAAAATTGCAAACCTTAAGTAAATGTCGGTATTGTGCCTTTAGCAAAATGAAGAGATCTGTATATTGTGGTAGCAAAGCCGTGTTACGAGTATCTTTTTTTCTAAATATTTTTTTCTGATCGAAAATTCCTTATTTTTCCAGAGAAATCACTACAATGACTTGCTGCGCCTGGAATCCTATGCTGGTTCTTCTGATATGAATTTACAATGTCAAAGGGTATTGGAATCGAAGCATGCTCCTCTTTGTCAACATTTACTAAGAAAGGGAAATACACCAGCTCCATATAGAGGGGCTTTGTGGTCTTATGTCTTAGGCAGTCATGTAAACAATTTTGTAAGTACTTACTTTGAATTGGATATTGTCTATTAGATCCGAGTATCTTGAACTTATTATCCCCTCAACAGGATATTGAACATTGGAATCGCCTGAAAGCCAATGTCTTGGCTACAGATCATATTGTTGACAAATTAGTTTTCAAGGATATCCAATTGACAGCCTCAAATGATGATCAATATTTTGTCTTTGAAGATGTTCTATATCAGGTCCTCTTGTGCTTTTCTCGTGATACTGAAATAGCTCAAATGATACAATTCGAACATTATCCGGTGAAGGGTAAAAATTATGAAGCTCCGCCATCGGGTGTAGTGCCCTTTCATGGAATTTGTATGTTTGGTAAGTAGACACTCACCAAAAAAAATTTACTTGGATAAAAAGATTTTGATATTCCTTTAAGGATTTTTGGTATAGATGCCAAGCCAAAGATGAGGCTTCTGGCTTTAAATCTAGGATCACTTAAAGTAAAATTAGGACACAGAACCTATTTATCAAAATTTTATTCTCTTTTCCTGGCTAATAAAGCTAACATATTCGCGTAGAAACAAATGCCAGTTTTAAAATCCCAGTAAAAAAGCGTCGCCAAAAAGTAATGAAAATGGCCTTTTTGGATTCGGAAGTGGTGCAAAATTGACACAGAAGCGATGAATTTAACATGGGCTTGTCATAGGACGGAAGTTCTCGATTTCAACAGCCGTTGCACTGAATTTGCATCACTTCTTTAGGTGTGATCCGAATTCAATGTTTTGGATGTAAATTAAAAAATTCTGTGATATTTTGTCAAATAAATAATTTTTATAATTTTGTATAATTTTTAATGGATCCTAACGCTTGTCGGAAACGTTTGACCTCAAATATTTTCAAAAATTCACAATTTTTTCAGATTGTATTTAGTATTTTTTTCGACAAAATTTAAATGATTTGTACCATTTTATGAATTCTTACTCTGTTTTTAACCAATTTGAAACAAAACAAGTATATACGGCCGTAAGTTCGGCCAGGCCGAATCTTATGTACCCTCCACCATGGATTGCGTAGAAACTTCTACGAAAGGCTGTCATCCACAAATTTCAACTCGGATGAAATTTGCTCCTCCAAGAGGCTCAAAAACCAAATCTCGGGATCGGTTTATATGGGGGCTATAAATGATTATGGACTGATATGGACCACTTTTGGCATGGTTGTTAAATATCATATACTACCACCACGTACCAAATTTCAACCAGATCGGATGAATTTTGCTTCTCCAAAAGGCACCGGAGGTCAAATCTGGCGATCGGTTTATCGGTTTACCATATACTAACATCACGTACCAAATTTCAACCGAATGGGAAGAATTTTGCTCTTCCAAGATGCTCCGGAGGTCAAATCTGGGGATCGGTTTATATGGGGCCTATATATAATTATGGACCGATATCGACCAATTTTTGCATGGGTGTTTGAGGCCATATATTAACATCACGTACCAAATTTCAACTGAATCAGATGAATTTTGGTCAAATCTGGTGATCGGTTTATATGGGGGCTATATATAATTATGGACCGATATGAACCAATTTTTGCATGGTTGTTAGAGACCTTATACCAACACCATGCACCAAATTTCAGCCGGATCGGATGAAATTTGCTTCTCTTAGAGGCTCCGCAAGCCAAATCGGGGGATCGGTGTATATGGGGGCTATATATAATTATGGACCGATGTGGACCAATTTTTGCATGGTTATTAGAGACCATATACTAACACCATGTACTAAATTTCAGCCGGATCGGATGAAATTTGCTTCTCTTAGAGGCTCTGCAAGCCAAATCGGGCGATCGGTTTATATGGGGGCTATATATAATTAGGGACCGATGTGGACCAATTTTTGCATGGTTGTTAGAGACCATATACTAACACCATGTACCAAATCTCAGCCGGATCGGATGAAATTTGCTTCTCTTAGAGGCTCTGCAAGCCAAATTTGGGGGTCCGTTTATATGGGGGCTATACGTAAAAGTGGACCGATATGGCCCATTTGCAATACCCTCCGTCCTACATCAATAACAACTACTTGTGCTAAGTTTCAAGTCGATAGCTTGTTTCGTTCGGAAGTTAGCGTGATTTCAACAGACGGGCGGACGGACATGCTCAAATCGACTCAGAATTTCACCACGATCCAGAATATATATACTTTATGGGGTCTTAGAGCAATATTTCGATGTGTTACAAACGGAATGACAAAGTTAGTATACCCCCCATCCTATGGTGGAGGGTATAAAAAGTTAAAATTACCCATTAAAAGTATGAAAAAACCGAGTAATAAAAAATTGAATTAAAAGAACTTCCTGAGTAGTTAAAGAACATCACTGGGAGTGCATCTTCTGGAAATGCTTTTAAAGTTGTGCCTTTGGAAGAACTTCCAAATTTTTTTGCTGGGATCCTAATAATAACGGGTATTTCAAAGTAAATAAACTTTAAACCAAAGATGCTAAATTCTCAAAATAAGTATTGTCCTATATTTGAAGCGTTTTTATCTTAAATCTCAAGATTCAATATCTCAGATAATTTAAGGACGATTTGTTTAAATCAAAAATGCGTTTCTTTATTTTAAGGAAAATTTGCCCTAGTTCAAAGACATACAGCTTTAACGCAGGTACGCAAATTTACAATATTTGTGTTGCTAAATTTAAGAAAAAAAATTTGAAGTAAATATTATAAACTTTGTTTTAATTCAAATGCCATTTTTTAAAGAAATTTGACCTTAATATTTTCTAAATAGCGCATCCTAAAATTTAGGTTGCATAATCTTTAATATCACGTAAATATTATTGTCACGTATATTGTTTTCATATTGTGAATATATGGGAGCTATATCTAAATCTGAACCGATTTCAACCAAAATTGGTATGTAACATATAGTTACAATGTTACTCTTGCTTCTGGGGCCATATAAATGCATATCTGGCTAACGATATATATGGGAGTTATATCTAACTCTGAACCGATTTCAACTCCTTATACAAAATTTAAAGTAAATTAAGCTGAAATTCTGGCTTCTGGAGCCATATTATAGATATCGGGCGAATGATATATATGGGAGCTATATCTAAAACTAAAACCGATTTATTCCAAAATCAATAGGGTTCTATTCTGACCCAAAATACATACTTGTGCCAAATTTGAAGTCGATTGAAATAAAATTGCGACCTAGACTTTGATTACAAAAATGTGTTCACAGACAGACGACAAACGGACGGACGGACATGGCTAAAGCGACTCTGGGGTCGGCCCTGAACAATATTGTTAAAGACGCTATATGTCTATCTCGTCTTCTTCTGGGTGTTGCAAACCATATGCACTAACTTAGAATACCCTGTTCCACAGTGTGGCGCCGGGTATAAAAATTGAAACAACGATTTTAAACTTTCTTTAAAAAAAATCATTATTTTAAAGAAATTTGTCCTATATATTGCATCCTTAAATTTAGACTGTGTAATCTTTAATACCACGTAAATATTTTGTGGTTTTTCAGAATAAGTGAATAAGGGTATCAATATAAAAATATTAATGTATAATTTCCTTGATTTTCGTTTCAGCTGCCCCATTTTGTTATCTCTTCGATTCTCCTATTAATTTATATTTTACCTTTCGGGCTTTCTATATACGTTACTGTCATCGATTAACCACAATTAATACGCATCCACAGGTAAAAGTCTTAATTAGTAATAGATTTTAAAAACTCCAAAATTTTAATTATTAAGAGACAATTTTAATAAATACTGGATTTCGGTATTTTTAGGGCATTGTGAGTATTTGTCTACTCTTCGAGAAGTTATTGCAAACTCATGAGCCTCAATTATGGTCACATTTCCGAGAATTACAAATTCAACCGTAAGTTTCTTTAGTGATTTTGGAAAACTATTAATTTTTTATAAAAATAAAAAAACATTTTTAGGATTCGTGTAGTCTTCAAATGGTTAATGCGTGCATTTAGTGGTCATCTACCTCCGGATCAATTGCTTGTACTATGGGATCTAGTGAGTATTGGAATCTTCTCTATTTCCTTAAATATACACCGTTTTATGGTCGAATGAAACAATGACAGATACTGACCTTATATGCGTTCCTGAATTTTCTCCATATATCTAAGGCAGCCACCGTAATTCAATGACTCTGCTCACAAATGGTCATGAGTTCTATACCAATTTCGACCGTACTTTCAAAAATTTTTTTCATCGGTAGTTTATCTCCTCTCAGTAATGCTAGTCACAAGTCTAATGTCGTACTTCTCAGCGAAAACTGTGTGATAACCATAATGAGTTCCATAGATTAGGTAGAGTGGCAGCCCGATATTTCAGGCTCACTTAGACTATTCAGTCCATTGTGATACCACAGTGGTGCACTGTAATTTCCATGAAAATAATCCTGAAATTGAGAAAGTTACAGTAAGAGAGTTTGTGAATATAAACGAAATTGGTGGTTAGGTTAGATCGTTTGGAGAATAACAGGGCATCGGCTACTTTCGGCAAAATTCAGGTGACTGATTTGAACAGGTGCACAGGAAAAAAGTAAACTACATTATGGGAAAAATTAACTATCTCGTGCGAAAATTTAACTAAATTGTATTCCAAATTTTGACATTCATTAAACTAACGAAAATTTTCCGATATTTTTGGATTTTTTATTACCATTTACGAAATTCATCTTCCTCGAAAAGAAAAAATGAACTAAAAATAAAGCAAAAATCTTAAGCGCCATATCATTCCCATTTTAACCACGCTGTAGTTCATTCTTACTATTTTTGAGAAGTGTACGAAAAACTTCTTCGGTTTTAGTTAGAATTGAACTAATTTGTATGCGATTAAAATTTTACTGCCATTTAGTTCATAAAATTTTTGAGACATACTTGGAATAAAGAAAAAAATCGTTGGACTGGGGAAAATTTCTTACAAAATTTAAAAAATGAACTAAAACAAAATAAAATGTTTGCAATAAATATTAGTTCGTTTTAGCATCAGTTTTACAACAAACTTTATTTTCTGTGTGCTCAAGTATTTTCAATCACCAATTATAATACCGTCTGAGAGAGAAACATTTACAAGGGTGTTAGCTAATCGTTGCATTCGTGGTATCCCACGGACCTCATAAATTACCACAGCCGATGTTTTTCATGACATCTCAATACTAAAATTGGAGCAACTATTTGTCCCTACACAGTAAAAAAGCATGTCCGGTTTCAAAGATTTTGTCTTTACTTTAAACATTTTGGTATTGATTCCGATCCAAAGAAGCGGAGAATATAAGTAAGGATACTTTTAAGACACAATTCTCTTTTAAATTTGGGTTTTGTATACGTGCTTCTAGGAAACAATTTTAATTTTTCGTTTTTCAGCTTTTTTTTCTTCATATGATATCAAAGTCCTTTAAAAACGAGTTAACGACAACTTTATTTTCGAAATTCAGACTCGACTTCCAGTATAAACAAATTTAAAGACGATTTCATTAATTTTAAAGAATTTTTCTGAGTTATTAAAGTCAAGTTGACCTTAGCCCATTTTTTTTTCTTTCATGTTATGATACCCATTTTGAAGTCAAATCACTTAATTATAAGGACAATACGACTACATTGAAAAGCTTATTGACTTTTGGACAAGGAAAACAACGTTATATTAGAGAAATGCGTCTTCTATGCTAAGCAAAATTTGCATTCTTATTTTAAAGACATGAAATCTTTGACCTCACGACAATTTTTCTTCAGTGTAGGCCAAACAAATAACCGCCTCCACCGGTTTTCGTTAAAACACGTCATTTTGAAAACAAAACCTAATTTTTTGTCACAAAAAATCAACGAAAAAAACTATTTCGATAGTTTTTTACAAGTTGGATACATTTTTATACCCTTCACCATAGGATGGGGGTATATTAACTTTGTCATTCCGTTTGTAACACATCGAAATATTGGTCTAAGACCTTATAAAGTATATATATTCTGGCTCGTGGTGAAATTCTGAGACGATCTAGCGATGTCCGTCCGTTCGTCTGTCCGCCCGTCTATGGAAATCACGCTAACTTCCGAACGAAACAAGGCTATCGACTTGAAACTTGGCACAAGTAGTAATGATTGACGTAGGTCGGATGATATTGCAAATGGGCCATATCGGACCACTTTTACGTATTGCCCCCATATAAACGGATCCCCAGATTCGGCTTGCGGAGCCTCTTAGAGAAGCAAATTTCATCCGATCCGTTTGAAATTATGTACGTGGTGTTAGTATATGGTATCTAATATTTACGCAAAAATTGGTCCATATAGGTCCGTAATTATATATAAACCCCATATAAACTGATCCCCAGATTTGACCTCCGCAGCCTCTTGGAGGAAAAAATTTCACCCAATCCGGTTGAAATGCGGTATGTGGTGTTTATATAAATGGCCTCTAATATCCATGCAAACATTGGTCCATAATTATATATGGCCCCCATATAAACCGATCCCCAGATTTGACCTCCGGAGCCTCATGGAGGAGCAAATTTCATTCGATCCGGTTGAAATTTGGTACGTTGTGTTAGTATATGGTGTCTACCAACCATGGAAAAATTTATCCATATCGGTTCCCTCTTCAAAATTCATCCGATTTTGTAAAAATTTTATTTCTATAGGAAATGTTCTCAAAATTTTATTTCTATAGAAAATTTTGTCAAAATTTTATTCCTATAGAAAATTTTGTCAAAATTTTATTTCTATAGAAAATTTTGTCAAAATTTTATTTCTATAGAAAATTTTGTCAAAATTTTATTTCTATAGAAAATTTTGTTAACATTTTATTTCCATAGAAAATTTTGTCAAAATTTTATTTCTATAGAAAATTTTGTCAAAATTTTATTTTTATAGAAAATTTTGTCAAAATTTGGTTTAAATAGAAATTTTTGTCAACATTTTATTTTTATAGGAAATTTTGTCAACATTTGTTTTCTATGGAAAATTTTATCAAAATGTTATTTCTATGTAAAATTTTGTCAAAATTTTTTTTATGTAGAAAATTTTGTCAAAATTTTATTTCTATAGAAAATTTTGTCAAAATTTTATTTCTATAGAAAATTTTGTCAAAATTTTATTTCTATAGAAAATTTTGTTATCATTTTATTTCTATAGAAAATTTTGTCAAAATTTTATTTCTATAGAAAATTTTGTCAAAATTTTATTTCTATAGAAAATTTTGTCAAAATTTTATTTTTATAGAAAATTTTGTCAACATTTTATTCCTATAGAAAATTTTGTCAAAATTTGGTTTTTATAGAAATTTTTGTCAACATTTTATTTTTATAGGAAATTTTGTCAAAATTTTATTTCTATAGAAAATTTTATCAAAATTTTATTTTTATAGAAAATTTTGTCAAAATTTGGTTTTTATAGAAATTTTTGTCAACATTTTATTTTTATAGGAAATTTTGTCAACATTTGTTTTCTATGGAAAATTTTATCAAAATGTTATTTCTATGTAAAATTTTGTCAAAATTTTTTTTTTATGTAGAAAATTTTGTCAAAATTTTATTTCTATAGAAAATTTTGTAAAACTTTTATTCCTATAGAAAATTTTGTCAAAATTTATTTCTATAGAAAATTTTGTCAAAATTTTATTTCTATAGAAATTTTGTAAAACTTTTATTCCTATAGAAAATTTTGTCAAAATTTTATTTCTATAGAAAATTTTGTCAAAATTATATTTCTATAGAATATTTTGTCGAACATTTTATTTCTGTAGAAAATGTTTTCAAAATTTTATTCTATAGGAAATTTTCTCCAAATTTTATTTATATAGAAAATTTTGTCAAAATGTTAATTCTATAGAAAATTTTCTCAAAATTTTATTTCTATAGAAATGTTTGTCCAAATTTTAATTCAATGGAAAATGGTTTTTATTTTTCTTTTTTATTTCTATAGAAAATGTTGTCAAAATTTTAATTCAATGAAAAATGGTTTTTATTTTTATTTCTATAGAAAATTTTATCAAAATTTTAATTCTATAGAAAATTTTGTCAAAATTTTAATTCAATGGAAAATGGTTTTTATTTTTTTATTTCTATAGAAAATGTTGTCAAAATTTTATTTCGATAGGAAATTTTTTCCAAATTTTATTTATATAGAAAATTTTGTCAAAATGTTGATTCTATAGAAAATTTTCCCAAAATTTTATTTCTATAGAAATGTTTGTCCAAATTTTAATTCAATGGAAAATGGTTTTTATTTTTCTTTTTTATTTCGATAGAAAATTTTGTCAAAATTTTAATTCAATGAAAAATGGTTTTTATTTTTATTTCTATAGAAAATTTTGTCAAAATTTTATTTGTATAGAAAATTTTATCAAAATTTTATTTCTATAGAAAATTTTGTCAAAATTTTATCAAAATTTTGTTTTTATAGAAAATTTTGTCAACATTTTATTTTTATAGGAAATTTTGTCAACATTTGTTTTCTATGGAAAATTTCGTCAAAATTTTATTTCTATAGGAAATTTTCTCAAAATTTTATTTATATAGAAAATTTCGTCAAAATTTTAATTCTATAGAAAATTTTCTCAAAATTTTATTTCTATAGAATATTTTGTCAAAATTTTAATTCAATGGAAAATGGTTTTTATTATTTTTTTTTATTTCTATAGAAAATTTTGTCAAAATTTTAATTCTATAGAAAATTTTGTCAAAATTTTATTTCTATAGAAAATTTTGTCAAAATTTTATTTCTATAGAAAACTTAGTCAAAATTTTATTTCCATATAGAGCGCTATCCATATTTCAATTCTGGCTTCTGACTTCCTATATAATATAGGTATTTTTTCCTGAATAATATAGGTATTTTTTGTCTAATATATAACCCGTATGGACTAACTTACAATTTAAAGGACGATGTCAAGAAGTTTTTGATACCTTGCCATCGGTAAGTGTTACCGCAACCCAAGTAATTCGATTGTGGATGACAGTCGTTCGTAGAAGTTTCTACGCAATCCATGGTGGATGGTACATAAGATTCGGCCAAGTCCTCAAAGTGCCAGCAAGATGGACAAAATGGAAAAAAATTAAATTTTCACCTGTTTTACAAACTTTTGCAAAAATAATGTTACTTTTTCAAAAATAGCAAAATTATATTTTTTGAAGGGAAAACTAACAGATATTAAACTAAATCAAAGAGAGAAAATTTGTTATTTGTGTTATCTTACCTTTTTATGTAATCAGAGGTACTGAAGGAGTGTTTCGATCGGAACCAAACTTCGTATTTGTCGTAGTTTTGACCGTCAACAAGGCCTTTCAAAGCTTCGCCTTCCTACAATGCCTCCTTCTATTTCTATCTATTCGTTGTATGGGATCGATGCTCTGTGGCATCGGTTCTACCGATCCACCGAAAATGAGATTTTTTACGAAAACCACAATCTGTATAAGAAGATAAACCGCTCCACATTCTCGATCACTCTATCCTGTATGCAGGTCAAAAAATATAATGTTTTATTAAAACTATTAATAAACATCTTTTTTTATTTATAGATTTTGGGATTTGATAGTCTGGAGATTCTCTCAATATTTGCCATTATAATTTTATCCTTTCGTAAAGAGAGTCTGATGCAAGTGAACTCCTTGGATAACATCGAAGCAATTCTAGCTGATTTGTCATCAATACAAGTTTTACCGCTAATACAACTGGCTTTAAGTAGAGATTAGATAATTAGAAAAAAGCATAATTACAAAAAACTAAAATAGAATTAAATATTTAGAACAATGATTGTAAACAATTTAGCTCAATTTGATAAAACAAGAAATTAAATAAAACTTCAAGTTAATGTTTTTTTTTTGTTTTTTATTATTATGAATAATATTTTTATTAATATCCATTTGTATTCTTTCGCAAAAATTTTCCGTTTAATAAATACACATTTAATAATTTCAATAAATACCTAATATTTTCATTTTGTTTAATAATATATATTTTTTTGCTTTGAGGAATTTTATATATTTTTCATTTGTTTTTATTTTTCTAAGAGTAACAACAATTAAACTTTTTTTATTATGGATTTTTGTTTTGTATTATAGTCGGGGGCTTGGGATTAGCGAATAATCTGAGGTTACATTGAAAAAAAAAATATTCAAGAAGGTCATGTTCACTTAATCAGTATCGATTTTTATTTTATGGCCAAAAAGGTTAATATCAAGTTTGATTATATCTCCTTAATGATGAAATGAAAATTTTTTTATTATTAATTTATTTTAGTTGTTATTTTCTTTTTTTTTGTAATATGTTATCCAGTTTAGCAAATCAATATGAAGCCTTTTTCGATTTTTTTATTAGTATAAAATCAAATGTAACGAATTTAATTATTAGGGATTTTGTTGTTGTTGTTTTTTTTTATATTTTTTACAAATTCGATGGTTTAACCTAACTACAATTTTAAATATAAATTATAGTATTTATTTATATTATTTATAGAATATGTATTTTCATTATTTTTTAATAGAGTTTTGTTATGAAATTTAAATAAAAAATTATCATTAAAAATGTCTGCGGAATTTTTACCAGTGTTTGAATATAATTCGAAGTGATCAAGGAATTCTTAAGGTGGAATCACATACCACGGGTGCCTCCGTGCGATCATGGAAATATTTATGATGTGTCAAGCACTTTCTCCCAGCTGTTGCTTTCAAAATTTAACTCTTCAATCAACGAGCGGAGTAACGCTTGGTCCGGGAAATTCCACCTTTAAGGTGGGTATTAAGTTCGAGTTTAGTCGCTAAGGTGAAAACTAAATCAGTAAGAATCAAAATCAATAAGAAATTTTATTATAACTTGATGGGGAAAAGCCCAAAGCAAATTTTCACAAAGTTTGTATTCCTTAAAATGGATTATTAAAGAAAAGTAATCGTGAAAAAATTACGTTTTTAGCGGCTAAAGTCGAACTTAATACCCACCTTTAGAGAGTTGGAAATCTGGCCAATCTTGGAAGAGTTGGTGTTCTACTCTCCATATTCACCAGAGTTTTCATGAAATTAATTCACTAGCATAAGTAATTGTGAATGCTGAATTATGTCCACGATGGATGGTATTTACGGTTCAAAAAAAAATTAACAAAATATTTCGAAAATTTCTCAATAATACGGAAGCAGAACTTAGGCAAATCATCGACCCAACTCATTGCTTCTAGATAGAGCAAATCCCCGGCCATGGTTTTCTTCTATATGCTGGGACCTGATCCTCAACAATTCAGTATAGGTGGGGTATTACCAGTGATGTTCAAACGACAACTGCAGTATACCTTCAGAGTACCCCGCGGTAGCATGTCACTCATTACATTGCTGTAACTACTCCGGAATGTGTTTTTGCAGTTAAATGACAACAGGATCATTTGGAAGTCCAATGAAATAGAAAACTTTATGAATTGGCGAAGAATCACGGTCATTGATGCCCACTCCATAAGTTTTGGCAGAGCCTGGTCGAATTAATCAGGGATGTCCAACTTTCCTGTAGATTCAGTGGGACTCGCTGATCCTGGAAGCAATGTAACATGATCGCAATTTTGTCAAAATTTTATTTCTATAGAAAATTTTGGTAAAATTTATTTCTAAGAAAATTTTGTCAAAATTTTATATCTATAGAAAATTTTTGTCAAAATTTTATATCTATAGAAAATTTTTGTCAAAATTTTATATCTATAGAAAGTTTTTGTCAAAATTTTATAGCTATAAAAAATTTTGTCAAAATTTTTTTTCTATAAAAAATTTTGTTAAAATTTTATTTCTAGAGGGAATTTTGTCACAATTTTATTTCTAGAGGAAATTTTGTCAAAATTTTTTTCTATAGAAAATGTTGTCAACATTTTATTTCTATAGAACATTTAGTTAAAATTTTATTTCTATAGAAAATTTTGTCTCAATTTTATTTCTATATAAAATTTTGTTAAAATTTTACTTCTAGAGGAAATTTTGTCGATTTTTTTTTTTCTATAAAACAAAAATTTGTTAAAATGTTATTCCTATAGGAAATTTTGTCAACATTTTATTTCTATAGGAAATTTTGTCAACATTTTATTTCTATAGCATATTTTTTTCAAAATTTTATTTCTATAGAAAATGTTTTCAACATTTTATTTCTACAGAAAATTTTGTCAACAATTTATTTATTACCTTTTTTTTGTAAATTCAAGCTCGAGGTCAGAGTTTTATTTTCTGTTTTATTTTTACACTTCGATATTTCGATCTCCTTCGGAAATCATCGACGGGAATAAATTAAATACATAAAATTAAAACCTACACGGATGAAAAAGACTGTTTTTCATATGTTTGGCTATAAACATTATATGTTAGGAACACAAATTTTTAAACACAATATTTTTGAGTGCAAGCATATAATGTTCATAAACTAGCATAACATGTTTGGGACATATATGTTAATATGTTAGAACATATTATGTTTGGGACATAAAATGTTTGTAAATATAATATGCTTGGATGCAAACACATATTAATTTAGAAATAGCCTATAAACATATATGTGTTTAGTAGCTTGGAGCGCTATTTAACAGGGAGCGATATTGAATTAAGTTGGTGGTTGTTGCTTGTTATTACAAAATTAACATTTTATTTTTCCTTGGGCAATTGATCAGCTACTTCTTTGATCCTTACAAACTGTGTGGTCCGCTGTTCGAATCCCCGTCCGGCAAAAGGTAAAATTAGAATAAAAAAAAAATCATAAAATTGAATAATTTCTTCTACAATGTTTGTATTACAGAAAAAGGTGCTAAGAACTAAAAAATCTCGTGGAAGTGAGAAAGATGTCGGGGAATATACAATTGGGCAGAAACAAAATTTTGAGCATTCAGGTCGAAAACCTATGTTGTTAGCACCTATATTACCTGTTTATTTTCATAATTCATTATGATTGTAAATATATAAATAAATAAATAAAATTTTGAGGATAATATTGTTTGGGAGAATTTTTTTTAAGCATATAATATTTTTGGGTGCAAAATGCTTCCAAACATATTATATGTTCACATAATAACATATTGTTTTTTGGAAGACAACATTATTGAATTTGGATGCAAAAATACAAAATGTTTGGAACTTAGACTACCCAAACATATATTGTTTAGACCAATATGCTTTCAAACATATTATATATTGGAAGAGATCAAACATATAAATGTTTGGGCAATACCCAAAAATGTATATGCTTGAAGCGAAATATGTTTGGGAGTATATGTTACAGAAGCGATTTTTTGTGAGGGTGTATGTCACTGGTGTTGTCCTCTCATTTCTGTTGCTGTTACCACACTCAAAACACCAGTGAAATAGGTTTTAATTTTATGTATTTAATTTATTCCCGTCGATGATTTCCGAAGGAGATCGAAATATCGAAGTGTAAAAATAAAACAGAAAATAAAACTCTGACCTCGAGCTTGAATTTACAAAAAGAAAACAGAAGGTAATAAACAAAAAGGTCAAAAAACAACAAACGTATATAACAATTTATTTATATAGAAAATTTAGTCAAAATTTTATTTCTTTAGAAAATTTTGTCAAAATTTTATCTCTATAGAAAATTTTGTCAAAATTTCATTTCTATAGAAAATTTTGTCAAAATTTTATCTCTATCGAAATTTTTTTTAAAATTTTATTTCTATAAAAAATTTTGTCAAAATTTTATTTCTATAGAAAATTTTGTTTCTATTGAAAATTTTGTCAAAATTTTATTTCTAGAGGATATTTTATCAAAATTTTATTTCTATAGACAATTTTGCCAAATTTTTTTTTCTATAGTAAATTTTGTCAACAATTTATTTATATAGAAAATTTTGTCAACATTTTATTTCTATAGAAAATTTTTGTCAAAATTTTATTGCTGTAGAAAATTTTGTCAAAATGTTATTTCTATAGAAAATTTTGTCAAAATGTTATTTCTATTGAAAATTTTGTCAAAATTACACTTCTAGAGGAAATTTTATCAAAATTTTATTTCTATAGACAATTTTGTCAAAATGTTATTTCTATAGAGAATTTTGTCAACAATTTATTTATATAGAAAATTTTGTCAAAATTTTATTTCTATTGAAAATTTTGTCAACATTTTATTGCTATAGAAAATTTTGTCAAAATTTTATTGCTATAGAAAATTTTGTCAAAATTTTATTTCTATAGAAAATTTTGTCAAAACTTTATTTCTATAGAAATTTTTCTTAAAATATTATTTCTATAGAAAATTTTCTCAAAATTTTATTTCTATAGAATAATTTTACAAAATTTTATTTCTATAGAAAATTTTGTCACAATTTTATTTCTATAGAAAATTATGTAAAAATTTTATTTCTATAGAAAAATTTGTCAAAATCATGTCAAAATTTTTATTTCTATAGAAAACTTTCTCAAAATTGTATTTTTGGTTGAAATTTGTGAAGTACTTCTTATTTGGGGAGGAATATTCTACAAAACCTTCCAAAACATGAAGAATTCTACCAACCTACCAAACAGTAAAAAATCTAGCATTTTTGGTAGAATTCTACAAACTGTGGCAACAGTGCTAGGAGAAAGTCTTAAAGCATGGCCGAAGGCATCGGAAAGGTTAGCATTAGCCCATTTTTAATTTAAAATATTGGGGTATATTTTCATAATGCAATCAGTTGCACTCCATATATATATATAGCTACACTCCATATGTATAGTTACACTACAAAAAACGTAAAATATGAGTGTTGTTGTTATCCATATAATTTGTGTAGGGTTTTACTTCATTTAGGTTTTGAGGGCTAATTTTTATGGGGTCCATATTCATAACGCTATGAATATGGGCCCCATGGAAATTAGCCCCAAAACCTAAGTGAAATAGAACCCAAAAAATTTTGTGGAAAACAACAACATCAAATTTGTATGTTTTTTTTTTTTTTTTTGAGAATAATTTCTTATAATTTTTGGAGTTTTTCCAAACAAGATTCTCAAGAGATTTGTACTGAGTAATTCTATTTTACAGGGCCTTTAAAATCAAAAAAGGAAATGAGCTCAAATTTTATTTTTGGGGTCGATTTTCATCCATCAGATACCTTTTGTTGAGTCTCATATTCATTATAAAGCTTCGTCCCACACTTGTCGTCCTGTTTCATTTGGTTTGGGCATCAATTGTCTGCGGCCCATTTTAATACCGCTGTTTAAAACTCTCATTAAGGCGAAGGATAACGATAGAACATATAGAGCAAAACTATGGCAACATGTTTTCACAGAACAAAAAAATATTCCCAATGATACATGCTAGGATTTTCCAAATAAGAGTATAAGGGTTGGTGTTTAAAATTAAAAAAAAAAAAAATTGTTCAAATAAAATATTATGACCTCAAAGAAAATATTTGCTGATTGCTCAAAGGAACATGGTGTACTACAAAAAATAAAAAGTTTTCCTAACTAAATAAATATGTAAAAATTTCGAAGAAAACACTTTCGTGAGCCTTAGCTCAGTAGGTGTTTTCATTGGCCATTCCCTTTATACAAATAATATAAAGTTTAAAGTTTTTACGACATATAGATACATCTCTATATTTTATTTTATATTCTATTTTGTTTTGTTTTTTTGTAAATGGAAACAAATTGTTAATGATTTTTTGTTAATTCTAATATCATGATTAACATTAAAGTTTCATATAAATTTTAGATTAATTTTTGTTTTGATATGAATTATGAATCACAACAATGCGTTTGAATTTTGTTTATTTCTCAGATTTCATTGCCCCTTCTATAAATAATTGGAGACAAGAAAGATTTTCTTGGTTTCTGTATTTATATGTAAATGAATGTTGAAGTTGGAAAATATTTTTTTTTTTGTTTTTATAATTTCTTTTGATTATATTATTAATAAATATTAATTTAAAGCTTGATTAAAAAATATTAAGATCTTTATTTATATACTCTTTATACGATTTTTCTTTGATTTTCAGCACATATGGACAAATTAGCAAATATTGGAAATGGCATCGTAAGTTTTGTGTTGATTGTTTTCTTCAACATTTTTATGATTTTTGTTTTTGTTTCTTTTTTTAATAGTTTCAGTCTTATTAAACAACATAATATATATTTTTTATTTATAGTTTTTTTTTTAATTTTTTTTCTATAAAATAATAATTGTTAAAAAAATGTTTAACATGTATTAACTGTGTGTTAATGATAAAAACACAAAAAAAAAACAATGCACACAAAAGGATAATACTTTGTAAAGAAATGATAATATTTTCAATCATAGAAGTGTTTTGTTCTAAATGATTTTTTTCCAATTAAAATTCATTGAAGATAAAAGTGATTACCTTCTCTAGAATTTTTTTCTTTTGTTTTGAACAAAAAAAGTAATCATTTCCAAACAAAATACTCTGTTTTCCAAAAATTACAACACATAATAACTTTTTCAAAAATAAAAAAAAACTCTGCCAATGTATTGATTAAGGAGTGTTCTTATTCCTTTCACTATCATCCGGTCTATGTTCTATTTTTTGACAGACACGTAGAGAGGTATCTTTAAATCTTTTCAGGACCTTAGCCAAAGAACAATATTTGACAAAAAATATGGGAAATATTTAAATTTAAATCGATTTGATTAATACACAATCGCATTATACTTTGATTATTTGCATGTTTTTCAATAAAAATTAAAATTAGATGCACAAAATATATATTTACCAGAATAATAAATGTAAAATTATGAAATAATCCCATAAATGTTATAAAAAATTGTAAATAGGGCTTGATATACAGAAAAAAATTTCACGAACATTTTTCCAATTAAAGTCTTAATTGAGTTTTAAAAAATATTCAATAAAAACTTTAATATATATTTATATATATTTTTTTTGTTTTTATAATTTCTTTGAAAATTTTTCCTATTAAAGTCTTAATTGAGTTTAAAACAAAAAAAAAATTAATTAAAAATTTAATTGATTAAACAAATTTTTTAATTGAAACAAAAATCAATCACAAAAATTAATAGTATCAATTTCAATAAAGACATTTCAATTAAAAAATTAATGGGACCAATTAATTTCGTGATTGAAATTTTGTGTGTTCTTTTTGGATCCTGTGAATTTAACATGGACTTGTGTCATACGAAGAATGGCCACCATTTCAACATCTGTTGTACTGAATTTGTATTACTTCTTAAGGTGTGATCCGAACTTAGTGCTTTGGATCATTTTATGAATTTTTATGCATCCTAACGCTTGTGTGAAACGTTTAAGCTCAAATATTTTCAAAAATTCGTAATTTTTCTAGAATGCAATTAGCATATTGGTTATAAAAAAACAGTGAATTTCTAAAACTGGTTTAAGGAGATGCCAATAATTTTTGTCACAACTGGGAATTCTGGGTGAAATATATGCCAGTGTATTTCAGCACATCTTTCAACAGCGATTAAAATCGAAAACGTTAAAACATTTTTTAAATGTTCCATTTTTAATTATTTTTTCAAGCAAAATCCGAATGAGAGCTTATTTTTTACTTCACCAAAAAAATCTATTTTTTTTTTGTTATTTTATGCTATTTATGCAATAATTTAATTTTTTTCTTTTTAAATTTTACTGGTTATAAAAAATAGTAATGACAAAATACAGTGAATTTTTAAAATTGGATTAAAGACAATAAATGTTTTGTACAACTGGGAATTCTAGGCAAAATATCTGCCAGCAGATTTCAGCACGTTTTTGCACAGCCAAAATGTAAAAACAACATGTTTTATTTTATTTCTACATTTTTTATTATTTATTATTTCTATAGAACATTTTGTCAAAATTTTATTTCTATAGAAAATTTTGTCAAAATTTTATTTCTATAGAAAATTTTGTCAAAATTTTATTTCTATAGAAGATTTTGGCAAAATTTTATTTCAATAGAAAATTTTGTCAAAATTTTATTTCTATAGAAAATTTTGTCAACATTTTATTTCTATAGAAAATTTTGTCAAAATTTTGTTTCTATAGAAAATTTTGTCAAAATTTTATTTCTATAGAAAATTTTGTCAAAATTTTATTTCTATAGAAAATTTTGTCAAAATTTTATTTCTATAGAAAATTTTATCAAAATTTTATTTGTATAGAAAATTCTGTTAAAATTTTATTTCTATAGAAAATTTTGTCAAAATTTTATTTTTATTTATTTTATTTTGTCAAAATTTTATTTCTATACAAAATTTTGTCAAAATTTTATTTCTATAGAAGATTTTGGCAAAATTTTATTTCTATAGAAAATTTTGTCAAAATTTTATTTCTATAGAAAATTTTGTCAAAATTTTATTTCTATAGAAAATTTTGTCAAAATTTTATTTCTATAGAAAATTTTGTCAAAACTTTATTTTTCTTTATTTTATTTTGTCAAAATTTTATTTCTATAGAAAATTTTGTCAAAATTTTATTTCTATAGAAAATTTTCTCAAAATTTTATTTCTATAGAAAATTTTGTCACAATTTTATTTCTATAGAAAATTTTGTCAAAATTTTATTTCTATAGAAAATTTTGTCAAAATTTTATTTCTATAGAAAATTTTGTCAAAATTTTATTTCTATAGAAAATTTTATCAAAATTTTATTTGTATAGAAAATTTTGTTAAAATTTTATTTCTATAGAAAATTTTGTCAAAATTTTATTTTTATTTATTTTATTTTGTCAAAATTTTATTTCTATAGAAAATTTTGTCAAAATTTTATTTCTATAGAAGATTTTGGCAAAATTTTATTTCTATAGAAAATTTTGTCAAAATGGTATTTCTATCGAAAATTTTGTCAAAATTTTATTTCTATAGAAAATTTTGTCAAAATTTTATTTCTATAGAAAATTTTATCAAAATTTTATTTCTATAGAAGATTTTGTCAAAATTTTATTTTTATTTATTTTATTTTGTCAAAATTTTATTTCTATAGAAGATTTTGGCAAAATTTTATTTCTATAGAAAATTTTGTCAAAATTTTATTTCTATAGAAAATTTTGTCAAAATTTTATTTCTATAGAAAATTTTGTCAAAATTTTATTTCTATAGAAAATTTTGTCAAAATTTTATTTCTATAGAAAATTTTGTCAAAATTTTATTTCTATAGAAAATTTTGTCAAAATTTTATTTCTATAGAAGATTTTGTCAAAATTTTATTTTTATTTATTTTATTTTGTCAAAATTTTATTTCTATAGAAGATTTTGGCAAAATTTTATTTCTATAGAAAATTTTGTCAAAATTTTATTTCTATAGAAAATTTTGTAAAATTTTATTTCTATAGAAAATTTTGTCAAAATTTTATTTCTATAGAAAATTTTGTCAAAATTTTATTTTTATTTATTTTATTTGGTCAAAATTTTATTTCTATAGAAAATGTTGTCAAAATTTTCTTTTTATAGACAATTTTGTAAAAATTTTATTTCTATAGAAAATTTTGTTTCTATAGAAAATTTTGTCAAAATTTTATTTCTATAGAAAATTTTGTAAAAATTTTATTTCTATAGAAAATTTTGTAAAAATTTTCTTTCTATAGAAAATTTTGTCAAAACTTTATTTTTATTTATTTTATTTTGTCAAAATTTTATTTCTATAGAAAATTTTGTCAAAATTTTATTTCTATAGAAAATTTTCTCAAAATTTTATTTCTATAGAAAATTTTGTCACAATTTTATTTCTATAGAAAATTTTGTCAAAATTTTATTTCTATAGAAAATTTTGTCAAAATTTTATTTCTATAGAAAATTTTGTCAAAATTTTATTTCTATAGAAAATTTTATCAAAATTTTATTTGTATAGAAAATTTTGTTAAAATTTTATTTCTATAGAAAATTTTGTCAAAATTTTATTTTTATTTATTTTATTTTGTCAAAATTTTATTTCTATAGAAAATTTTGTCAAAATTTTATTTCTATAGAAGATTTTGGCAAAATTTTATTTCTATAGAAAATTTTGTCAAAATGTTATTTCTATCGAAAATTTTGTCAAAATTTTATTTCTATAGAAAATTTTGTCAAAATTTTATTTCTATAGAAAATTTTATCAAAATTTTATTTCTATAGAAGATTTTGTCAAAATTTTATTTTTATTTATTTTATTTTGTCAAAATTTTATTTCTATAGAAGATTTTGGCAAAATTTTATTTCTATAGAAAATTTTGTCAAAATTTTATTTCTATAGAAAATTTTGTCAAAATTTTATTTCTATAGAAAATTTTGTCAAAATTTTATTTCTATAGAAAATTTTGTCAAAATTTTATTTCTATAGAAAATTTTGTCAAAATTTTATTTCTATAGAAAATTTTGTCAAAATTTTATTTCTATAGAAGATTTTGTCAAAATTTTATTTTTATTTATTTTATTTTGTCAAAATTTTATTTCTATAGAAGATTTTGGCAAAATTTTATTTCTATAGAAAATTTTGTCAAAATTTTATTTCTATAGAAAATTTTGTAAAATTTTATTTCTATAGAAAATTTTGTCAAAATTTTATTTCTATAGAAAATTTTGTCAAAATTTTATTTTTATTTATTTTATTTGGTCAAAATTTTATTTCTATAGAAAATGTTGTCAAAATTTTCTTTTTATAGACAATTTTGTAAAAATTTTATTTCTATAGAAAATTTTGTTTCTATAGAAAATTTTGTCAAAATTTTATTTCTATAGAAAATTTTGTAAAAATTTTATTTCTATAGAAAATTTTGTAAAAATTTTCTTTCTATAGAAAATTTTGTAAAAATTTTATTTCTATAGAAAATTTTGTAAAAATTTTCTTTCTATAGAAAATTTTGTCAAAACTTTATTTTTATTTATTTTATTTTGTCAAAATTTTATTTCTATAGAAAATTTTGTCAAAATTTTATTTCTATAGAAAATTTTGTCAAAATTTTATTTCTATAGAAAATTTTGTCAAAATTTTATTTCTATAGAAAATTTTGTCAAAATTTTATTTCTATAGAAAATTTTATCAAAATTTTATTTCTATAGAAGATTTTGTCAAAATTTTATTTTTTCAAATGAAATCCTAAAGAGTGGGTAACATAATATCTGAGAACTGAGAAGATCCCACCAAACCCTCAGAAAAATCCGTATAAAATTCTTTGATTCAGATTCAATTAAAAAAAACAAACTTTCGGATCCAAATAGAATATCTTCATTAGGGTTTGTACGAAGTTTTTTTTGCTGTGGTTTTCACTCCTCTATCATAATCCATTGGCAGCAGAACCTTGTAATTTTGTTATATACATAGTGTTATTACATTAAGTTTACAATTTATTATAAATAAAATATTTACATGGAATTATCGTAATGTTACAAAAAGTTTGATTTTTGTTTTGTACAACACAGTGGGGAAATTTGGAATTAATTTAAAAAATACCATTAAAAAATTATAAATAATTATCAAATAGGCTGCGCATTCATTGAAACAATGTTGTAGACAAATTTCCTTATAGTCTGAATATTTTACATATGATACTTTAAGATTATTAATGATCATCGCCATGCCATCTAATCAAATCTACAAACATTTCCTTTAATCGTAGCCTGGGAAACTCCATTAGTTTTTTTTCACTTCCAATGAAGTTGTGGTGGACACAAAGTCTTAGACGTTTAAGATGAAAATTTAAATTTTTGACAATCAAATGTCACCAAAAGAATAGAAAATCTATAAAACTGGTATAAACAATAAAAAATTTCACAAATTTGGGATTCAAATTATTTTCTTGAAAGGACTTTTTTCTGGGTATTTTATTAATTAAGTGTCGAACCCCATATTCAAAAAAAAATTGCTTTGAACTTTAAATTTACTTTTCCCACAGATATACTGTTTATATTTTTTTTGAATATTGGCATATAACTTCATTAGTAACAAACCATTGTTTCTTTTTAATTTTTTCCCACTGTGTTATCTTAAGTTTTAAATATCATTTCTCCAGAATGTTTACGAAGAGTTTTTCTTTGTAAAATTATAACATTTCATTTATCAACACAATTTGGGTTTTTGGTGTTTTATTTTTTTTTTTTTTTCAGTGTTCGAATTTATGGATTATTATTTTCTCCACAGCATTGGATGCAATCCATGCAGTTGTGCTACCTGTTATTGCCACCATTTTTCTTATTCATACTCATAGAGGTGACCTGCAGCTATAGATGCATAATAAGAAAAAAACAACAACGTTAGAAATATATTTATTTTTTTTAACACTATATGAATAGAAGATCTATAATTATTAAAAACAAGTGTTATGAAAGATAGTGAATGTATACATTAAACATTAAATGGCTGCTGAGTGTGTTTATGTAAATTTATATGGATGAAAATAAAAACCTACATCAATTTATCATATGTTTGCACCACCCAAGGTAAAACAATATAGACGATATTTCGGTCAAGCTCTAGTGTTGACCGAAATATCGGCTTCGGTCAAAAATCGACACTTTCTCAAAATTTTATTTCTATAGAAAATTTTATCAAAATTTTACTTCTATAGAAAATTTTGACAAAATTTGATTTCTATAGAAAATTTTGACAAAATTTGATTTCTATAGAAAATTTTGTCATTTTATTTTTATAGAAAATTTTTTCAAAATTTGATTTTGTCATTTTATTTTTATAGAAAGTTTTTTCAAAATTTATTTCTATAGAAAATTCTGTCAAATTTTATAGAAAATTTTGTCACAATTTTATTTCTATAGAAAATTTTGTCAACATTTTATTTCTATAGGAAATTTTGTCAAATTTTTTCTCTATAGGAAATTTTGTCAAAATCTTATATCTATGGAAAATTTTGTCAAAATCTTATTTCTATAGAAAATTTTGTTAAAATCTTATTTCAAAAGGAAATTTCTATAGAAAATTTTGTCACAATTTTAATTCTACAGAAAATTTTGTCAACATTTTATTTCTACAGAGAATTTTGTCAAATTTTTATTTATATAGAAACATTTGTCAAATTTTTATTTCTATAGAAAATTTTGTAAAAATTAAAAAAAAAAATTGTAAAAGAAATCTTCTCAAAATGTTATTTCTATAGGAAATCTTCTCCAAATTTTATTTCTTAGAAAATTTTGTCAAAATTTTATTTCTATTGAAAATTTTGTCAACATTTTATTTCTATAGAAAATTTTGTCAACATTTTATTTCTATAGAAAATTTTTTTCAAAATTTTATTCTATAGAAAATTTTGTCAAAATTTTATTTCTATAGAAAAATTTGTCAAATTTTTATTTCAAAAGGAAATTTTGTCAACATTTTATTTCAATAGAAACATTTTTTTTAAATTTTAATTCTATAGAAAATTTTGTAAAAATTTTATTTCTATAGAAAATGTTGTCAAAATTTTATTTTTTATTTCAAAATTTTATTTCTATAGAAAATTTTGTCAACATTTTATTTCTATAGAAAATGTTGTCAAAATTTTATTTCTATAGAAAATCTTGTCAAAATTTTATTTCTATAGAAAATTTTGTCAAAATTTTATTTCTATAGAAAATTTTGTCAAAATTGTATTTCTGTAGAAAATTTTGTCAACATTTTATTTTTATAGAAAATTTTGTCAAAATTTTATTTCTATAGAAAAATTTGTCAAAATTTTATTTCAAAAGGAAATTTTGTCAACATTTTATTTCTATAGAAACATTTGGTCAAAATTTTATTTCTATAGAAAATTTTGTCAAAATTTTATTTCTATAAAAATTTTTGTCAAAATTTTATTTCTATAGAAAATTCTGTCAAAATTTTATTTCAATAGAAATTTTAAATCGTAGTACTATAGAAAAATTTGCAATAATTTTATTTCTATAGAAAATTTTGTCCAAATTTTATTTCTATAAAAATTTTTATCAACGTTTTATTTCTATAGAAAATTTTGTCAAAATTTTATTTCTATAGAAAATTTTGTCAAAATTTTATTTCTATAGAAAATTTTGTCAAAATTTTATTTCTATAGAAAATTTTGTCAAAATTTTATTTCTATAGAAAATTTTGTCAAAATTTTATTTCTATAGAAGATTTTGTCAAAATTTTATTTCTGTAGAAAATTTTGTCAAAACTTTATTTCTATAGAAAATTTTGTCAAAATTTTAATTCTATAGACAATTTTGTCAAAATTTTATTTCTATAGAAAATTTTGTCAAAATTTTATTTCTATAGAAAAATTTATCAAAATTTTATTTCTATAGAACATTTTGTGAAAATTTTATTTCTATAGAAAATTTTGTAAAAATTTTCTTTCTATAGAAAAGTTTGTCAAAATTTTAATTCTGTAGACAATTTTGTCAAAATTTTTTTTCTATGGAAAATTTTGTCAAAATTTTATTTCTATGGAAAATTTTGTTAAAATGTTATTTCTATGTAAAATTTTGTCAAAATTTTATTTCTATAGGAAAACTTCTCAACATTTTATTTTTATAGAAATTTTTGTCAAAATTTTATTTCTATAATAAATTTTGTCAAAATTTTATCAAAATTTTATTTCTATAGAGAATTTTGTTAAAATTTTATTTCAAAAGGAAATTTTGTAAACATTTGATGCCTATAGAAAATTTTTTCAAAATTTTATTTCTATAGAAATTTTGTCAAATTTTTATTTATATAGAAACATTTTGTCAAATTTTTATTTCTATAGACAATTTTGTAAAAATTAAAAAAAAAATTGTAAAAGAAATCTTCTCAAACTGTTATTTCTATAGGAATTTTATTTCTTAGAAAATTTTGTCAAAATTTTATTTCTATTGAAAATTTTGTCAACATTTTATTTCTATAGAAAATTTTGTAAACATTTTATTTCTATAGAAATTTTTTTTTTCAAAATTTTATTCTATAGAAAATTTTGTCAAAATTTTATTTCTATAGAAAAATTTGTCAAAATTTTATTTCAAAAGGAAATTTTGTCAACATTTTATTTCTATAGAAACATTTGGTCAAATATTTATTTCTATAGAAAATTTTGTCAAAATTTTATTTCTATAAAAATTTTTGTCAAAATTTTATTTCTATAGAAAATTCTGTCAAAATTTTATTTCAATAGAAATTTTAAATTGTAGTACTATAGAAAAATTTGCTATAATTTTATTTCTATAGAAAATTTTGTCCAAATTTTATTTCTATAAAAATTTTTATCAACGTTTTATTTCTATAGAAAATTTTGTCAAAATTTTATTTCTATAGAAAATTTTGTCAAAATTTTATTTCTATAGAAATTTTGTCAAAATTTTATTTCTATAGAAGATTTTGTCAAAATTTTATTTCTATAGAAAATTTTGTCAAAATTTTATTTGTAAAGAAAATTTTGTCAAAACTTTATTTCTATAGAAAATTTTGTCAAAATTTTAATTCTATAGACAATTTTGTCAAAATTTTATTACTATAGAAAAGTTTGTCAACATTTTAATTCTATAGAAAAATTTATCAAAATTTTATTTCTATAGAAAATTTTGTCAAAATTTTATTTCTATAGAAAATTTTGTCAAAATGTTATTTCTATGTAAAATTTTGTCAAAATTTTATTTCTATAGGAAAACTTCTCAACATTTTATTTTTATAGAAATGTTTGTCAAAATTTTATTTCTATGATAAATTTTGTCAAAATTTTATCAAAATTTTATTTCTATAGTGAATTTTGTTAAAATTTTATTTCAAAAGGAAATTTTGTCAACATTTGATGCCTATAGAAAATTTTTTCAAAATTTTATTTCTATAGAAAATTTTTCAAAATTTTATGTCTATAGAAGATTTTGTCAAAATTTTATTTCTATAGAAAAATTTGTCCAAATTTTAATTCTATATAAAATTTTGTCACAATTTTATTTCTATAAAAAAATTTTGTCAAAATTTTATTTCTATAAAAAAATTTTGTCAAAATTTTATTTCTATAGAAAATTTTGTTAAAAATTTATTTCTAAGGAAAATGTTGTACAAATTTTATTTCTATAGAACATTTTTGAACAATTTTATTACTATAGAAAATTTTTGAAAAATTTTATTTCTAACATTTCAAAAAATAGTAATGATAATGTGGAGAGTATATAGCATATGTCTATGAGGTATAATATCTAAAATTAACTACTTTGATTCAAATGAATATAAATCTAACTAACGGCCATTTTGATGTAGCTCTGTTAGGCTTTAACTGCCAGTTAACAGAAAGTAAATTGGAAATATCTACTCTCCAGTTAACTTTAACTGAAAATTTTCAGCAGTCATGCTCCTTTCTGACATATGGGATACATATATAGAACATGACAGATATGTCAATAGCTCGGTTTAAAAATTCGTTAGCTAACGTATCACTAACGGAGCTTCATGAAAGTGGGGGTAAGAATGATTACAATAAAATTTGCATGTAACAAAGATGATGGTGATGACTGACTTTTTGTGAGTACAAACAAATGAAATAAAATCGAACCTTCAGTATTCCTTGCATTTGTGTCGTGTGTATAGAGCTTAGTCTATTTGGTGGATTTACATAGTCAAACAAAACGACAATCAACATAAAAAACGAGAAAAATTTGTGTATTATTTGGTTGGATGCAGTCAGTGTTTTTGTGGAGTAGTGGTGGAGGACAATAACAGCAACCCGTAACCGAAAGCAGAAAAAAAGAGTTAGAAAGAGGCTCACAATAACGAACATAAAAAAGTACATATCAACATTTGATTTTCTCAATTGCCCAATTCCATCTTACCTGTAGAGAACGTATGGTGTCTAGTAAAGCTTTTTTCTCTTCCAGTAATATGGTAATATCGTCTTGAGCAGCTTTCAAATAGGAACGTAAAACTTCATTTTCTTGTTTGGATTTTTGTCTGGAAAATAAAGAAATGTTTAAATTAAAATGATTGAAATTCAAAATCAATGGTTCAGCTGTGAAGCTCAAACACCGAAACTTTCATTAAAATTGACCCAATGAAATTTTTTCATTCATATAAGGAAAATTTTTCATTAGGCGAATGAAAATTTTCATTCATAGCATGAAACGTTCGTTAATAGGAATATCATTATGTCAACGAAAAGATTCATTGTTTTATAAACTCCATTTTAATCGAAATGTCATCGAAAAACTTAGACAACCAAGTTGTATTGTATCCAATAACCCTCATCCCCAAAAATCGTAATTTTCCCCAAGACATCCAAGCCATGTAATCGGATAGTCACTTTCCGTGTACGCCAAAATGAAAATTTTTAAACTTGCAGAGGGAGATTTACTGGGGCAATTCCCATCTAGCCCCAAAGAATGCGCCCATAAGATGAAATAAGCAATGGCTTCGCTAAGTAGGTCGACCGACAGTGAGCCCTTCGGTATAACAGTGGATGCGAGTCGCATGACGAAGACGCCTGGTTTGATTTCCGGCTAGAGTGTACTGACAAAAATTATTATTCATCACTTGTTGGGAGCCACCGTGGTGCAATAGTTAACAAGTCTGTCTGCATACATAAGGTCTTGGGTTCAATCCCTCTTGATTGTGTATCTGATGATACATTTGCAACCGGTCGCATTATTCATTATATAAACAATACTAAAAAGAGGGTACTTTTTATGAACACCAACAATAAAGTCATAAATACAACTTTCCATCAACACCTCTAGTGGAGAATGGTGGGGTCAATCAACCCACGTCCATTCCCTTTCATCCATTAAGAACACAACTAAGATATAAATCTAAAACCGAATAATATAATCTGTGATATAATACGGGCTTCCACAATAATCTGCAGCGTTGAAACCGGAGGGAAGTCACCATGAACTTAAAAATAATCAAACTGGTTTCTCAGAGCATCTAGAACAACAAAACGAACTCACTGCAGTTGATCGTGAAGGATCGACACAAGGAGCCACTTCTTGTCCAAGAACTGCAAAACCCCACGGGAATACATGTATGTATTTTTTACCCTCTCACAATCCCTAATCTCATTTCCATCCTTTTCCCTTTCCTTGCCGATGCCATTGAGAGCAAAGCAAGACCAATGAAGTATGTGCGTCCAGTCCCGTTCCCTCCCGAGTCGCCAAGCAGAATATAAGCCAATACTGAACCACCGATCACGTTGAAAATTGACCTTGGGACAGGTACCGTCATTCCGTAGTAAAGAAAGGCTAACTGGGAGCTATTTTCCTCGCTAGCGAAGAACGAGTTTGCCATTACCCTACCGCAAACTTCAGAATACATGTACATATTTTTTACGCTCTCCCAAACTCCAATCCCATTTTCATCTCTTTCCGTGCCAGTGCCATTGAGTGCAATCCAAGACCAATGGAGTACGTGTGTCCAGTCTGAACTCCTGATCACGTTGAAAATTGATCTTGGTACAGGTACTGTCATTCCGTAGTAGAGAACATTTATGAACTTCGGTATGGCTAACTGGGAGCTATTTTCCTCGCTAGCGGAGTACGAGTTTGCCATTACCCTCTGCAAAGATCGGAATTCATGTACGTATTTTTTACACTCTCCCAAACCCTAATCCCATTTTCATCCCTTTCCGTGTCGATGCCATTGAGAGCAATCCACAACCAATGGAGTATGTGTATCCAGTATGTTCGCGTTCCCTCCCAAGCAGAATATAAGCCAATACTGAATTCCCGATCACGTTGGAAATTGACCTTGCGACAGGTACCGTTATTCCGCAGTAGAAAACTTCGGTAATTCTAGCTGTTATTTTCCTCGCTAGCGAAGAACGAGTTAGTCATTAGCCTACTACAAACGTCAGAGCCGGCTGGAGAGAAGATCTTCAGGGATGTCGAATCCCTGATATCCACCTCAATTTTCCTATGGGAACATCAAGGTTGGCGTATAAGAGGAAAGACAACATTTCAATTTTTTTTTAGGGAGAAGCTGCGAACGATGATACTTGTGCGATTAAAGCCTTCTGCAGACAATTTGTCTAACACCACCAGACTGCAGTAACCAGAAGGTGAATCTTCCGTGTACTCATACCAGGCAGCTCCTTTGTGGTCATTAGCCAGGAATGCATTGTCCGGGTGATAAAGACCGTGAAGAGTTCCATCGCAATTGGGCCAAATGGTTTTCCCACGAGAATGTTGAGAATCCGAAAAGAAACGCCATCTGATCCCAGCATTCTGAGTCTCGCCAAGGTGATCAACAAGATTGTCACCACTCATAAGTGAGGAAATAGTTCTGGCCAAACGGGAGTGGTCGACGATTTGACACGGGAGTGGTCGACGATTTGACACGGGAGTGGTCGACGATTTGACGGAAAGACATTACCATTTCGTTCGAGGGACAAAGTACGAACGATGATACTCGTGCGACGAAAGCCTTCCGCAGACATTTTATTTCGAACTCCAAACGGAAAGACATTACCATTTCATTCGAGGGACAAAGTACGAACGATGATACTCGTGCGACGAAAGCCTTCCGCAGACATTTTGTCCAGCACCCCAGACTTCCAACAATACAAGCAGAAGGTAAAGGCGAGACTCCCGTGTACTAGAGGTGTGCGCGTGACTGTAATTTTATTCACACTCACGCACATTCACGAAGCAAAATATTTATTCACGCACGCTCACGCACGATACGTGTGGTAGCCAATCCCACTCACGCACATTCACGAAATCAAAACCAGTACTCACGCACGCTCACGCATGAATTACTTTTTAAGACTCACGTTCACGCACGATTCACGACAAATTCACGAGACTCACGATATTTTCCAAACGGAAATCATCAAAGGTAACAAAATTCAAAAATAGAATATGTTCGAGAGCCAAATTAATTTCAGATAACATACGAGTGTGAATTAAATCTTGATTATTTTCGTGAGCGTGATTTTGCAGAAATTTTAATCACGCACATTCACGAACCTATTTTATTTCTCACGCACGCTTACGCACGAAATAATTATTTTAGTCCCATTCACGCACATTCACGAGAGTTGCTTTGGATTTTGTTCACGACTCACGTGATTCACGTGTGAATCACGCGTGTCACGAGAATTTCGTGTCACGCGCACACCTCTACCGTGTACCCAGACCCGACAGACCCCCCTATAGTCTTCAACCAGGAGAGTGTGCTCCAGATGCCCTCATAATTGCAATCGAAATTGGCCCAAAATGGTATGGCTACGAGGATGTTGAAGCACATTGGAGAGAAATGTGATAGATATCTGACCCACACCTTAAAGAATCCACAAACAGTATACATATATATTTGAGCTAAGAATAGACATATTTAAAGGTACTGGAAAACAATCTCCCCCGTGGGTCTAAGATGATCTCTCCACACTTTATTTCTAACAAGATTAGAACAAATGCAGGATAAATCATCCTAATCGCGCCATATGTAGATGATTTCCCAACGAAGCTATTGATATTTGGTTAGACTTCAGAAGGAGCTGAACATCAACCAGGCAAAAATCAATTAATCTGGACATATCAGTGGAGTAAGAGGAAAGCCAGCTCTGATGAGATAGATTGTCTATAGAAAGATTGCCTATAGAAATCATATGGGCCCTATCTATCCTGTTTAGGAATTTCCAGGTACTTGATTAGCTTCTGATCTCTCCTGAACCCAACAATGAGGTGTTTTAATTACGCTCTAAAATCGTGAACGCACGGTAACAAAATGAAACGGAAAAGTTCACGAAAATTCAAAACGGAATGTTAACAGTTTTCGTCCATGGACATTCACAATTTCAGAAACGGCTTTCGTTTTTCTTTGGCCATGAAAAGACTTAGGATATTCGATGGACGTTCTTATGACAACTCGGCGGTGCAATGTGCTAAGGCGACCGTTAACGTCTATGGAGAAAACAATCCACGGTCGAGTCACGGTAACGGATTTTTTTTTACAAATTCGTATTATTACGTTTTCAGATCATGGACGCTGGTTATTGTTTTGACAACGCATGGTGTAATTTTATCGTTGTCAGATTGACACCTTCTGCTCTCCTCTTTGACACAGGTGTGTTGATTCAATTCCATAAACGTTTTTAAACGTACACACCGTTCACGATTTTTTCTATGGGTGTTCCATTTCGTTTAAATCGAACTGGACCTGGGATTAATTATTCGGTTCTTATAAATATACTAACCTATAGGTCTCTGAATTCTCCTTAGCTTGTATCAATTGTTTCCTTAGATTATCATTATCCAATTTGATTTGTTGCATTATCAGCTGCAAAGAGAGCAATTCACGATCACGTTCTCTTTCACGTGGTGTAGGTTCGGGTGTTCTAAATAAAGCTGAGGTAAGTGGATAGTTAACAGAACCGGGACCATTGAGGTTGGTTTCTAGAAAAAAAATATGGGAAATGCATAAGTTAGTTTTTCTCTTTTTTGGTAATGGACATATTCTTACCTATAGGTTGTATGTGTAGTAAACCATTTTTATCACGTTTCACTTGCATGCGACCAATGGCCAAATTAATGGGCACTGGTCCGGGTGAGGTAATATTGACAGGTGGACGATCTTCGATTAGATTAATACGAACATTTTCCAATGACACCTTTAATGAAATGTATGAAAAATGTTTTTATAAATTTTCGGCTAGACTGCACAAAAAAATATCACCAAGAGTTTTCCAATTAAGATTTTAATTGAATTATAAAACTATTCAATAAAAAATTTAATTGGTTCTGCAAATTTTTTAATTGAAATAAAAATCAATCACAAAGATTGATTGTATGGATTAATTTTTTAATTGGAACACTTAATTTTTTAAATCACTTAGGTGATTGATACTATCATTTCCATGATTGAAGACATTTCAATTAATTGGATAAATTAATTTCTTGATTGAAGACATGGAGAACAGTTTCGATTCCAATGGTTGAAACGAATTAAGGCTTCGAATTTCAATTTTGAGTTTAAATTTCGGTCAGTTTCTCTCTTAAATAACTTTGAGCTATTCTTATGCCCATTAGGCTTTTGACTAAATTTTTCATCCCAAAATCTTTTGGAAAATCGAACTTGCTCTCATAAGTCGATAATGTTTCTTAAATGACCATATTTACTTACATTCACTGGCAATGGATTCGTTGAGATCACTTCATCTTCAGCCAAATCAGCAAGACCTATAATCGTGCTCATGGACAAATCTAAACAGATGTCACTTACACGTATATCAGCATTCTGGGATACCAAACTAAAACGGAAAATTATTTTCGAAAATTATCTTCCAGATTATTCTGTAAAATATTTTCAGACCTTTGCAGACTTTTCTTGTCATTGACACTACCACTTAAGTCACTTAGCGATTTTAAGGTTTCCTCCAATCGTAGTCGAATACAAGGTGGCGCTTCTGGATTATATGGAGCTAGATTCCAAGCTTTACAGCGAGCACCAAATTTATTCTGGTCATATAAAAATTAAATCAAATCAAAGGGAAAAAGAAATATAAAACGAAACTATTAATTAAATATTATTAATTTCTTTAATATAATACATATATGTATACTTATATAAATGACCACTAAAGCACACGTTTAAAGCCAAAAGCAAAGCAAAGCCTAATTAGAAAACATAAATTTATAATAATCTAAAACATAAGTTTACAACAAGCTATATACAATAGACATGGACACAAGAATTAATTCGAATATCAATGTAATGTGCAGATTTCTTAACAATTAATAGCTACATTCATAGGGAGCCACCATGGTAGAATGGTTAGCATGCCCGTCTTGCATACCCTGTCAAAATTTTTGTCAAAATTTTTTCTCTATAGAAAATTTTGTCAAAATTTTTTCTCTATACAAAATTTCGACAAAATTTTTTCTCTATAGAAAATTTTGTCAAAATTTTACATCTAAAGAAAATTTTGGCAAAATTTTATTTCTATAGAAAATTTTGTCAAAATTTTATTTCTATAGAATATTTTGTCAATATTTTATTTCTACAGCAAATTTTTTTTCTACAGCAAATTTTGTCAAAATTTTATTTCTATAGACAATTTTGTTAAAATTTTTTCTGTATCGAAAATTTTGTCAAAAATTTTTCTCTATAGAAAATTTTATTTCTTTAGAAGATTTTTTCAAAATGTTATTGCTATAGAAGATTTTGTCAAAATGTTATTGCTATAGAAAATTTTGTCAAAATTTTATTTCTATAGAAAATTTTGTTAAAATTTTATTTCTATAGAAAATTTTGTTAAAATTTTATTTCTATAGAAAATTTTGTCAACATTTTTTCTCTATAGAAAATTTTATTTCTTTAGCAAATTTTGTCAAAATTTTATTTCTTTAGAAAATTTTGTCAAAATTTTATTTCTACAGAAAAATTTGTGAAAATTTTATTTCTATAGAAAACTTTGTCACAATTTTATTTCTTAGAAACTATTGCCAAAATTTTATTTCTATAAAAAATTTTGTCAAAATTTTATTTAAATAGAAAATTTTGTCAAAAATTTTTCTCTATAGAAAATTTTGTCAAAATTTTTTCTCTATAGAAAATTTTGTCAAAATTTTATTTCTATAGAATATTTTGTCAATATTTTCTTTTTTCTGTATCGAAAATTTTGTCAAAAATTTTTCTCTATAGAAAATTTTATTTTTTTAGAGATTTTTTCAAAATGTTATTGCTATAGAAGATATTGTCAAAATGTTATTGCTATAGAAAATTTTGTCAAAATTTTATTTCTATAGAAAATTTTGTTAAAATTTTATTTCTATAGAAAATTTTGTTAAAATTTTATTTCTTTAGAAAATTTTGTCAAAATTTTATTTCTTTAGAAAATTTTGTCAAATTTTTTTTCTCTATAGAAAATTTTGTCAAAATTTTTTCTCTATAGAAAATTTTGACAAAATTTTTTTCTCTATAGACAATTTTGTGAAATTTTTTTCTCTATAGAAAATTTTGTCAAAATTTTACTTCTAAAGAAATTTATGTAAAAATTTTTTCTCTATAGAAAATTTTGTCAAAATTTTACTTCTAAAGAAATTGTTGTCAACATTTTATTTCTATAGAAAATTTTGTCAAAATTTTATTTCTAAAGAAAATTTTGTCAAAATCTTATTTCTACAGAAAATTTTGTCAAAATTTTATTTCTTTATAAAATTTTGTCAAAATTTTATTTCTATAGAAAATTTTGTCAAAATTTTATTTCTATAGAAAATTTTGTCAAAATTTTATATCTATAGAAAATTTTGTCAAAATTTTTTATCTATAGAAAATTTTGTCAAATTTTTTTCTCTATAGAAAAGTTTATTTTTATAGAAAATTTTTTCTATATCAAAAATTTGGTCAAAATTTTTTCTTTATAGAAAATTTTGTCACAATTTTATTTCTATAGAAAATTTTGTCAAAATTTTATTTTTATAGAAAATTTTATCATAATTTTATTTCTTTAGAAAAATTTCATTCGTTTTGTTTAGCTATTGTTGGTTTTTCTCTAATCATTGTTGTTATTTTTTTGATTGCAGCTTAAAACCATGTATTGACTAGGTTAGGTTAGGTTAGGTGGCAGCCCGATGTATCAGGCTCACTTAGACTATTCAGTCCATTGTGATAACACATTGGTGAACTTCTCTCTTATCACTGAGTGCTGCCCGATTCCATGTTAAGCTCAATGACAAGGGACCTCCTTTTTATAGCCGAGACCGAACGGCGTTCCACATTGCAGTGAAACCACTTAGAGAAGCTTTGAAACCCTCAGAAATGTCACCAGCATTACTGAGGTGGGATAATCCACCGCTGAAAAACTTTTTGGTGTTCGGTCGAAGCAGGAATCGAACCCACGACCTTGTGTATGCAAGGCGGGCATGCCAACCATTGCACCACGGTGGCTCCCTAACACTAAACTACAAGTGTAGCTTAACCAACAGAGGAAAAGATTGTTTGTCAAATTTATTCGGGCAAAGCCCTATAGACTGCAAGACGGTTGGATGGACGCACGTTTCGGAATTACCACATTCCTCATCACCATCCTCTACTTGCAGCAAAACTATCAACCAATTATCAATTCGGGCAGTTCACTAAACCCAAAGTAAACCACACTTGAACCTTCCGAAAAAAGGGTTTACATGACAGCCGGCTTATGCCGAAATAAATTCGTACAAAATTTTGTCAAAATTTTTCTATGGAAAATTTTATTTCTATAGAAAATTTTGTCAAAATTTTGATTCGATAGAAAATTTTGTCAAAATTTGATTTCTATAGAAAACTTTGTCAAAATTTTGTTTCTATAGAAAATTTTTTCAAAATTTTATTTCATCATTGTTGTTTTTGATTTCAGCTTAAAACCATGCATTGACTAAACTACAAGTGTGTCTTAACCAACAGAGGAAAAGAACGTTTGTCAAAGCCCTATAGATTGCAAGATGTTTGGATGGACGCACGTTTCGGAATTACCACATTCCTCATCACCATCCTCTACTTGCAGCAAAACTATCAATTCGGGCAGTTCACTAAACCCAAAGTAAACCACACTTGAACCTTCCGAAAAAAGGGTTTTTCATAGTCGGCTTTTGCCGAAATAAATCTTTGTATAAACGAAGGCCGACTATCATAAACCTTTTTTCGGAAGGTTCAAGTGTGGTTCGCTTTGGGTTTAGTGAACTACCAGAATTTATTCTGATAATTTGTTATTAGTTTTGCTGCAAGTTGAGGATGCTAATGGGGAATGTGGTAATTCCGAAAAGTGCGTCCATCCAACCATCTTGCAGTTTATAGGGCGGGCTTTACCCAAATAAATTTGCCAAACATTCCTTTCGTCTGTTGGTTAAGCTACACTTGTAGTTTAGTCAATGAATGGTTTTAAGCTGAAATCAAAAACAACAATAATGATCGAAAAATAAACCAACAATAACAAAACAAAACGAAAATGTTATTTCTGTAGAAAATTTAATTTCTATAGAAAATTTTGTCAAAATTTAATTTCTATAGAAAATTTTGTCAAAATTTAATTCAATACAAAATTTTGTCAAAATTTTAATTTTATAGAAAATTTTGTCAATATTTCTATAGAAAATTTTATTTCTATAGAAAATTTTGTCAAAATTATATTTCTTTAGAATTTTTTTTTTTTAAATTTATTTCTATAGAAAGTTTTTTAAAAATTTATTTCTATAGAAAATTTTGTCAAAATTTAATTTAATTATTGATTGATATGTCTTCACATATTGTTTATAATCTGCACATTAGCATCGATTCATTATTAACAAAATATGTATATCTAGTTAAACAAATATACTACAACAACAAATTATAAAGCAATAATTAAAAATAATTAGAAATATTCAGAGAAGCATATTTGGTGCAAGTGATTGAACTAATTTAAAGTTTTTTTTTTTGTCTGTTTGAATTTCAAACATGAACTAACATAAAAGCTATTTAGGTGACTACTTTTGTATGTAACTGGTTGGTTGGTGTATATTTTGAAGTGTCCTTTATGTTAGTGTTCATGTGGGAATTAACCAATTTTTATGAGTTTTAAAGAGGGGAAGTGATTTTCGTGTGTATCTTACCCAATTGGATTTTTCAATTAATATTGATCTTACATTTATTTTTGTTTCTAAATAAAAAAAATACTACAAATCACACCAATTGTAAAAGCAAATTAATTTAACCAAAACAAATAAAAAAGAATTCAAATTTATAAATCGGTATAAAAAGCTGATTAAGCAAAATAGATTAAAAATGAACAGCGTTAACTTGTTAGCAAGCATTAACGTGTTACTAAGTAATGTATGTTAATAACGTTGATCTTGAAAATGTGATTCGCCGTTTATTGATATTCTACATATACATATTCTTCCGTCCCTATATTTTTTTATATATTTTTAACGAATTGAGTATGATTATTATAGGGTATTATAGAGTAGACTCCACCCACAATTAGCTCTTTATAGAAGCCTAAACAATACAACTTTTGAGTTGTATTGTTTATCAGTTATTCTTGAAGTTCGCTACATGATGTTAGTATCCGCTCTGTAACAAGCCTTGGTGGAGGGTACGTAAGATTCGGCCTGGCCGAACTTACGCCGTATATATTTGTTGGCGCATATTTTGTGGTTATTATGAAAAAATATTTCTTCGAAAGAAATGATAAGTAGTAAAAGAATTAGTTTATTTTAGAGCCACCATGATGCAATGGTTAGCGTGCCTGCTTTGAATACACAGGGCCGTGGGTTCAAACCCAGTTTCCACCAAACACCAAAAAGTTTTTCAACGGTGGAATACCCCACCTCAGTAATGCTGGTGACATATCTGAGTGTTTCAAAGCTTCTCTAAGTGGTTTCACTGCAATTTGGAACGCCGTTCGGACTCGGCTATAAAAAGGAGGTCCCTTGTCATTGAGCTTAACATAGAATCGGGCAGCACTCAGTGATAAGAGAGAAGTTCACCACTGTAGTATCACAATGGACTGAATAGTCTCAGTGAGCCTGAAATATCGAGCTGCCACTATACCTAGAAGATTATTTATTATTTTATGATCATCCCTAATAGCGACAATTTGTTTGGGTGTACAAATATCCCTTGAATAATAGATGTGTTGAAGTTTTAAATATTTTTAGGGAACAAGGGGTTATTGTTACTTCTACAGAAATGAGAACTTATCCACAAATGACTTTTATTCCTTGACAAACTTTGGTCAAAATTTTATTCCTAGAGAAAATTTTGTCAAAAATTTTATTCCTACACCCAGAAAAAGGGGCTCTAATACCAACTGAACTTTATTTTAGTTCATGAAGATTAGTTGATTTTAGTTAAATTTTGCACAATATGAGTAAATGTTCCTTATTTGAATAATTTTTTTCTAACTTTAATGACGTGAACTAAAAATAAAAAAAAAGTTGTATACAAATATAGTGCACAATTTTACTACAAAATAAAATAGTTCATATTTTCCTAAAATGGCAGAAGTTTGCTTAAATTGAGATCATAAGTCTCTCAAATGAGTAAACTTTACTAAAATTGTAACTGTCTTGAACTTCGTACAGCGCTAAAGACATTTTAATAATTTTTAAATCCATTTTTTTCTTTCAACATATGAAATTTTCTTGAATAACAGAAAAAAAATTATTTATTTTTAAAGAAAATTCTTCAGTTTGACAAAAAGTATTAACTTATTTGTAACATGTTGCAATTAGAAAACTATTTTAGTTAAAATTTTCTAAAATAAACCTACATTTTCTTCCACGGTGGTTTCACTTTTTTTTTGGGTGTAGAAAAAATTTTGTAAAAATTTTATTCCTAGAAAATAGTTTGTCACAATTTTATTCCTGCACAGAAAAAAATATTTTTTGTGTTCAATCACGAAATTAATTAATCCAATTAATTTTTAATTATTAAAAAATTAATTAATACAATTAAAATTTGTGATTGATTTTCTTTTCAAATAACAATTTTGTTGAACCAATTAAATTTTAATTTGAATATTTTTTTAAATCAATTAAAATTTTAGTTGGAAAAATTTTTGTTTTGATTTCTAGAGAAAATTTTGTCAAAATTTTATTCCTGAAGGAAATTTTTTCAAATCGTATTTCTATAGAAAATTTGTAAGGTACCCCTTAGGTGGAAAGAAATATTTTGCAAAATCTACCGAAACATCAAAAAATCTACCAATTTAACAAACAGTAAAAAAACTACCATTTTTGGGAGAATTCAACTAAACTAAAGTTCTAAAACAGATTGTGCTGCCTTTTAAAATATATGTTGAACTAACATGAAAGATTATGCAAACTAAATTTTAGGATTTTAAACATTTAATTGATTCACAACATTTTTTAAGTATCAATTAATGTTTTAATTAAATTTCAATTAATTTTATAATTGATACTATTATTTCTGTGATTCATCCCAGCAAAAACGTTTTTTTTTAACATAGTCTAATTTATACTTGAATTCGAGCATGAATTTGGAATTAATTTAGCCCTCTAATGCCCAATCCCGCCTTTAGGCAGGCTTTATTTAATAAGGAAGCTTTTAATAAAACACACCTTAAGACAATAAAAATGGGTAAAATAAAAAGAAAACTTAGGTGAAACTGTTCAAGAGGCTTTGCAGCATATACTGAATTTTTAACGTATAAATTTTTCTTGTTTAGTTTTCTTGTTTTTGTGTCGTTAACATTGAAAATTTAATCAGCTTGCAAAAAAAATTGGGGCATTATAGGGTTAAGCTGTTGTTAACACATTTTTAAGGCCTTTGATAGCACATGAAGATAAATGCTGAAGAAACGAATAAAATCAAGTACGCAAAACTCAAATTTAAATGAGATATGTATCGAGTTAAAAGGAGACTTTGTTAAACAATAAAACATTTATCCGTACAGTTGGAAACGTAATCAATTAAAAATTAACTACCATGAGATTTTGAAGTATTTGATTTAACCACCTAATAAAACCATTGCAATAATTGTAGTGGATATTGGAAGTGATATTTTTGTCCAAAAAAAAAATTGTGGTTTTGTTTTATAAAACTTTAAATAATATTTTCGATGCTTAACTCCATATAAAAGCATTTTATAAATTTGATAGAATAAACAATATAAGCTACTAAGCTCACAGTAATCTAAAAATTGTATTAATTATTTATATAAAAACTAGTTTTACTTATTATATTTAAAGTATCCTGAGATCAGTAAAGAATAGAATATAGATTAATATTTTTTTTAGATTAATATAAATATATAACGCAATCATAGAACCCCAAATAGACCGTAAAATCAATGTTGTTGAAGAGCAGAAAAGCGTTACTACAAACCAAAAATCTCTCATACACCAGAAGTTTTATGAAAATGCATTAAAACATTACAAATATTTGTTTAAGAAATGCAAATTAATATCGAAAAACCAAAAAGAAAAATTAATAAAGCTTTATAAACTAAATAAAAATTATTTAAAATACATACATAATTTTATTAAAATATTTAAATAGTTAATTTCAATAAAAATTAAATAAATGTTTTAAATAAAATACCTTTTTAGCTTGCTGAGCATTCTTGGTAAAAATTTTAAATTTTTTGTTTGTTTTTTTTTGCAGTTTTTTTGTAGTAGAAGTTTTGGTTGGATTCGTTTTTTTGTTTATTATAAGGATTTGTTGTTGTTGTTTCATTTGTAGTTGTTGTTAGAGATGTTTTTTTGGGTGTATTACAAAAACAAATCGTACGTTTATAAGAAATATTTTACAATTGGATTTCAGTTTTTTTTTAGTTTTTGTAAGTGATGGCAAAACGTAAACGGAATGCAACGAATGAAAAAAACACAATAATTTTATATTAAATAGAGGCACACTGAGAGTTTTTTTAAAATGGAGAATTTTGAAAAATATTTTTATTAAATGGTACATGTATTTAATATATATTTATTTTATATATATATATATAAATAGTATAGGTCTTAAAAAGAGAAAAAGAGAAAATTTACAAATATATTTTTCGAAATAAAAACATAAATTACTATAATATTGAAGAAAATGAAATTTATAATTACAGCATTTTTATAAAAAAAAAAATACGAAATAAATAGTTGTTTTTTTTTTTTTGTTTTGTAATTAAAACGGACAAGAAAGAATAATAGAATATGAGGAATTATATTTTGTTTCCAAAATTATTAAAATTCAAGCAGACTGTTACAATTTCATACTAATTTATTGGACAAGAAGTTAAAGGAATTGTTATTAATAATTTATTGAAAAGCAAATGCCACATTCCAGTCTACACAAGCATAGCTTTCTTCACTGGCTAGGGCAAACTCATCCATGATCTTCAGAGGGGATCTGACTCATACGTAAATTATTCTTTTAATATGACTACAATCCCTTAATCTTATGTTTTTAAAAATAAATCGAAATCTATTTTTAGATTTAGTCATATAGATTTTCAATGTTTTTTAAGTAGCTGGTGAAAAACCTACGTTCCAAAATCGTGAACCGACGCTAACAAAATGAAACGGAAACGCTAAACTCGATAACCTTGACCCCATGATGTTCCAAATTTTTATCCCGACAAAAAAATATATGTAGGACACTTTGTACTTTTTTTGATACATTTCGACTGCCAAAAGCATCGTGTCACAACCGCGAGCTATTTGGTACTTTTTCATCACAATTACTCTATATAGAGTTATTATACCCTACATGTGAACGTTTCTCAGATATCAAATCAACTCTAAAAATTATAAATAGCGGACATTAATGAAATGAGAATATTTTAGTTTTTATTGCATTATCTCAACATTTGGCAACAATGAGAGGAATATTGTCTATACCACATTCGTCCGCAAATGTGAAACGTGAAATGTGTTTTTTTTTCACCACACTGAGGAACAGAGTATTATAAGAAATTTTCTATAGAAATAAAATTTTGTCAAAATTTTCTATAGAAATAAAACTTTGACAAAATCTTCTATAGAAATAAAATTTTGCAAAATTTTCTATAAAAATAAAATTTTGACAACATTTTCTATAGAAATACATTTTTTACAAAATTTTCTAAAGAAATAAAATTGTTACAAAATTTTCTATAAAAATAAAATTTTGACAAAATTTTCTATGGAAATAAAATTGTTACAAAATTTTCTATGGAAATAAAATTGTTACAAAATTTTCTATATAAATAAAATTTTTACAAAATTTTCTATCGAAATACAATTTTGACAAAATTTTCTATCGAAATACAATTTTGACAAAATTTTCTACAGAAATAAAATTTTGACAAAATTTTCTACAGAAATAAAATTTTGACAAAATTTTCTATTGAAATAAAATTGTTACAAAATTTTCTATATAAATAAAATTTTTACAAAATTTTCTATCGAAATACAATTTTGACAAAATTTTCTATCGAAATAAAATTTTGACAAAATTTTCTATAGAAATAAAATGTTGACAACATTTTCTATAGAAATAAATTGTTGACAGAATTTTCTACAGAAATAAAATTTTGACAATATTTTATATAGAAATAAAATTTTGGCAAAATGTCCTATAGGATAAAAATGGGACAAAATTTTCTATGGAAATAAAATTTTGACAAAATTTTCTACAGCAATAAAATTTTTACAAAGTTTTCCATAGAAATAAAATTTTGACAGTATTTTCTAAATACTAAAATTTTGACAACATTTTCTATAGAAATAAAATTTTGACAAAATTTTCTATAGAAATAAAATTTTTACAAAAGTTTATATAGAAATAAAATTTTTACAAAAGTTTATATAGAAATACAATTTTGACAAAATTTTCTATGGAAATAAAATTTTGACAAAATTTTCTATAGAAATAAAATTTTGACAAAATTTTCTATAGAAATAAAATTGTTACAAAATTTTCTATAGAAATAAAATTTTGACAATATTTTAGTAGAAATAAAATTTTGGCAAAATTTCCTATGGGATAAAAATGGGAGAAAATTTTCCATAGAAATAAAATTGTGACAAAATTTTCTATAGAAATAAAATTGTTACAAAATTTTCTATAGAAATACAATTTTTATAAAATTTTCTATCGAAATAAAATTTTGACAAAATTTTCTATAGAAATAAAATTGTTACAAAATTTTCTATAGAAATACAATTTTTATAAAATTTTCTATAGAAATAAAATGTTTACAAAATTTTTATAGAAATAAAATTGGTACAAAATTTTCTATAGAACTAAAAGAGGTGGACTAAAAAGAGGTGAATCAGGTGCTTGATATTCAAATTCGTGGCCAGAGAATTCTCCAGTTCAAGAACCTCAAGAATATCGACGGAACATTTCATAATCTGTTTCTCTTTCGTAAATACGGGGAAATTGTTGCTAAGAACGTTGAAAGAAGAAACAACAATCCTGAAGCCATTGACTGGTGGCACATGTAGGAAATATAAGGAAAAAAATGCAAAAGATTTTTTTATCAATTATGCGGCCAAACAGAGCACCAATGGAGGGACCTTCGGATGAAGAATACCACGTTGCGGATTGTCAATGAATGTCACTCGCATGGGTCCAAATGCTATCGGTGAGGCAACACTCCTCTCCCACCAGCACCTGATAAAATGGAAGAGGGTCAAGCAGCCCAACCATGCCATATCTAGAAGGACGCTCTTTGAAAGAGCGTCGATCAGATTTCTCCTGATCGACGATGATAGTGATGATAAAATAATAGTGACTCTGGAGTCGGTGCTGGGGGTTTGAAGGCGATCTACATCCTCTAGAGCGCCAGATTTAACGCTACAAAAGTGAACCTCTTAATCAGGCAGCATAATATGCAGGTCTAAACAGGATTCATAAGGTGAGAAGCTATGAGGTTAATCCTTCGAAACCGACTACCGCCAATAGTATCGGAGGAAAGACCTCCTCCTCGGCAGAGTAGGATAGTTTTGGCCCAACTTAGATCAGGGAAGTGCAGCGCCTGAATTTCTATCTATCAGTGATTGATAGCAGCGTATCTGTCGTGTGTCCCACTTACAATTAAGGGACACATGACACTCGTCATACTTTTGCTTGCCCAGTTAGACCTACCCGACATTCTGGAAAAATCTCAGTGACGAGGAGAGGCGGCAGCCTAAAGAAACCAAAGCGGTGCTATCTCAGCTACATTCTAGTATCTCTAGGTAAATGAACTTCTCGCTTCTGAACCCAGGATTTCAAGATGCTCGATGTGTGCACATTAGGCTCACACCACGAGACATCTCTCCGCGTGTCCTGCGAACGTAACAGTACTGACACTTTCATTACCCAGAACTCATCTAACTCACTTCGCCGTACTGGATGTAGATATGCAACTAACGCTTTCATTTTTTGTCCAGAATGAGCACTCATTGCGTCGATTGGTTTCTCAAGCCCAAAATGACCAGCAGAATATGACCCACTTGAACCTTCTCATCTATCTCTCTCACATCCAATCGTCGGTCTGTCAAGATCGAGACCAAGGATTTCTGTCCATTTATCTTCCGATTTGGTGACACATGGGCGTGGCCCATAAAAGTCTTACGGAAACTCGTTAAATGACTTAAATGATTAGCACGGATTTCTGTCTTTTTATCTTCCGATTTCGTGGCACATGGCTGTTGCCCATAAAAATCCGACGGAAACTTGTTAAATGTTGGAAATTCGAGCAAAAGAGTCGCCCTATACAACATCCAAAACGATCTTTAATTCCGCTGCGCGATTTACCGCCCAAAACCAAGAATCGAATCAACGACCATTTATTTAGAATCCGCTGAAACATATGCTTCCCGATGCTTTAAAAAAGGATACGAGTTCGAGATATTAAATTGATCTTACATCAGGGGATGAGGCTAAGTACTTATCGTACCGCTATCGTATGTGTATACGGTCATTAACAAAAGGAGAGACTCCAGCAATTTTAGCATAAAACGAAAAAAAAAATCCAGCAAATGTGCCTATCTAATAAATTACAAATTAATTACAAAATATGTTCCTCACTTTGGAGACCAAGCTTATTCTCTATCTGGTATTCTTGTATTCTTTCTTGTCCCAAAAGAGTATATAGAGAAAAATAGACGTATAAAGAGAAAAAAATTGTATTAAAGTCGTTGACAAGAAATTTTGTGAATTTTTAAGAAAAAACATGCAAAAAAGTTCATTTTTTAAGCAAAAAACATTTATATATTTAATTTTAATTTTTTTTATATAATTTTTTTTTAATTTAATTTATTTACATTAATTTAAATTTTGTTAATTCAACTATTTATGAAAACATATTAAAAAGGAATGAAAAACAAATTAAATGAAGGAAACAAAAATGATAACATAAAACAAACTAAATTATTAAAAAAAAAAAAAAACACAAAACAGACAAACGAAGAAAAACCGAAACAAAAGTAAACGAAACGAAAATTAAAGCTTTTTAAAGCCCTGCTTCTTTCACTTACCTGCAATTCATCCCAGGGTATAGCACCACATTCATCACATGAAATTGCTGCAACCTGAACACGTAATGTGGAATTATTGCCTTCCTTTTGTTGTATCACTTCCACCGTTGTAAGTCTAGAATATAATGCAAGAATATGTTTATCTTTTAATATTTAATAAAAATAAATCAGAAATCCACCTAAAAGTAGCCATTGAAACCAAATCACGTCTCCGCCATGTACTAGCCTCCGAAGGCTCTGATGGTGAACTCAAATTGGTTTTAATTGGCTCTTCATACACCTCACTAGCCACTTCTACAGGTGATGCTTTCATATTGCCATCCGTTGTAAATGGATTTAGACGGAACATTACATCGATGCAATCCATAGTCTTATCATCACCCATTACTATGGCAAAATTTTCCGAATCTGAACTAATATCACTTTGTATGGAAAATGTATCACTCATATCATCGGTCTGAGCCCTTGATGTTATGGCCGAATCGATGGAAGTCATAAAGCTAGAGAAACCTTTTTTCATGGACATAAGACCTGTAAGGAGAGAAAGCAAGAGTAAGCTAAATTAATAGGAAATAAAAGTCAGGTCGAAGTTTGTATATTCTCCATAAGGCTATGATTGGGAAATTTAAAAATCACATTAACCATCCCAGAAAGACCGACTCACGATACTGAATTAGCAGTATACATTACATATCGACAGTGACAAGGGGACGAAAAGCTCTCGTTGTTCCACCAAATGATAAACCATAATCTATTTCAGCCGAAATTACGAAAGCTATCAACAGTACCAAGGTCTCCAAAACGCTGAGAACTGAAGGAATTTCACTGACGATATTGAAACGCGTATACATATTTATCGGGAGTTGAGTACCTGGCTAGATCCTTTAATTTGTTCCACGAAGCATTCATGTTACTCGACATTTAGAAGGCCAGTCAAAGTTTCGAGTACAGGTGAATTTTTGCATATAGACAGTTCTGGTACCAGTAGCTACTCCTCCCGACAATCAAATTTACCACTTTTGAATACAATACATCGAAATCAAGGCCTTAATTAGGTTAAGGTAGATTCTGTATAGACTATTCACTCCATTGTGATACCACACGCGGTGCACTCTTTCTTATCAATGTGTGCTTTCCGATTCTATTTTTAGTTCAATGATAATATTGGTCCCTTTTTACCGGCATTATCAAGAGGGGATAATCCATTGCTGAAAATCTTTTTGGTGTTGAAATTGAGACGGATCTGAATTCAAGGCAATTGATAGGAACAGCCGTGTCACCCTTTTTCAGAAGATCTTTCCAACCATTCCGCTGTGAAAAAGTTGAAGGCACCCGTGACCAAATCGTCATCCACGCGGTTCAGGCAGCAAATGTTAGATAATGATGATCAATATCCAAGTGGTCATACTCGACAGGCTTTTCATGTCACTTGTCATTTTTTTCTAACGTTTCCGTTTGTTATCCGGAGAGAGCAAACAAGACACTCATCGCGTCAATTAGCTTCTCAACCCCACATTGACCTGCAGAATATGACCAACTAGAACCTTCAAAACCCCTACTGTCTCATTTATATCTCTCACCTCCAATTTTCGGTCTTCCAATATCGAGATCACGACCAACGTATGCCACGGTAACGACGAGTTTCCTCCGGTCGCTGGGGTATTGCTCGCGGGGGAAGGGTCCGTCACAGAAATTTGTTTGTGTAGTGACAGAAAAGGAAAAGACGGTGGTTTACGGTGATATTAAAGTTTTATTTATGGTAAGTCGTCTATAGTATAATATATAATTAGTTGGGCTACGGGTGAGGTGCGTACGGGGTACTGCTTCGATGGAGCTGGTTGGGCTTGATATGGTGGCCTGGTTAAGCACCCGGGCTAGACTGACCACGGGTTTGGTCTGGTCCACGGTATGGTCGTAATGGGCAAGCTGATTGGCGTCGTATCTTAGCACGGGAGTCGGGGTAGGATCTTGCGCTGGCGAATCTGGGTGATGAAATGGCGACCTGGCTAAGTACGCTCCGGAAGACTGGGTGATTAAATGGCGACCTGGTTAAGTACGCTCTGGAAGGCTGGACAGGATAACGCGTTGGCGAATGCGGGTGACTAACTGGCGACCTGGCTAAGTGCTTCGGAAAACTGGGCGATTAAATGGCGACCTGGTTAAGTACGCCCTGTAATCCGGAGAGACGTATGTAGACGAGTCAGTGGTGAGTCAAAGATGGTTCTGTGAAACCTGACGTGGACCGAGTAGAGCTAGAATAATACTAAGCGACGGAAAGCAGCGAACGAACAGTGCTCTAGAGACGAGTAACGACGGAGTGGATAGATGCGACGACACTAGGAATGGTGACCTTGGTAAGTACAGCGTTAATGGGATCGTGTAGATCTGGAGTGACTGCGACCTGGGTAAGTACACAAGTCAACCGAAGGACAGAGACGATGGGATCGTGTAGATCTGGAGTGACTGCGACCTGTATAAGTACACAAGTCAGATGTACTGCGGGCTGTTCGTCTACGGTGCGGCGTGAACACGTGGTGCAACCTAAAACGGTGACCTTGAATAGAGGTCAAGCTGGGACAAAGTCTATGAGATCGAGAAGATCGAAAGTGACTGCGACCTGGGTAAGTACACAAGCCAAATGAAGGTCAGAGACAATGGGATTAACCTTATAGCTTCTCACCGCTTCAGCTATAGTATCCTCATGAATCATTTTCAAATCTGATTCTTTCCGCGGGTGTACTGCGGAGACATCCTGTCGCAGTTCTAAGTTCAGCTTTCTGGCAGGTATGTATGTTATTCCTCTGCGTATCACTTGTCTGAGGTATCCTCACTGGCACTGCATAATTTGGCACTGTCGGGCCAATTGCCTTATAGATAATCAGCAAGGTTTCTTTGTTCACTTCCCAAGAAATATATTCGAGAAATATAATGATCGATGTGCACTAACATATCTACTAAAGAGAGCCTCTATGTCAGACCACAGACCATATACCACAATAGATCTGAACAGAGTTATTGGAGTAATTGTAGTGGTGAACAGTATTGAGTCAACTAAGATGTCCAAATATGACAGATTTTTAATGATTCCTTTATTACGTGACCCACGAAAGAAACACGAAGAAACAGTAAAACGGACAGACAGAAGGACATGGGCAAAATATCTGAGAATACTGTCGAAATTCCATAAATGGACGAGCTTCAAAACACAAGACATCTTTTTATAACTTCTCTCCTATCCTCTTGCCAATAGAATAGAAGAGAAGAAATCCGAAAAATCAAATCCCTTAGAAGGAGAGTACGCAAATCTAAACAATACGATAAGAAAAAAATACCACTTACTAGAATTGATTTCTTTTGTTATACTTGGAGCATCACTAGAGGAATTTTTCGTCGAACGATAACTTTTCGATGATGACGAAGTGGCCGACTGGGTATAAACTCCTGTATCAGGTTTAGTTGATGCCTGACTAGTTATAGAGGAAGCCATTGTTGGTGTACTTTGGATTTGGACATTGTACCTAGAAAAAAATAGAGAAATATTCATGGTTAATTCCCAAATCTTTCAAATGTATTTCTTTGTTTTGGCTTACCCATGGGTATTTGGATTTGATAAATGTATACCACTATCGAAGGGTGCTTCATTTGTTATAGGTGATGGTGTTTCTACGCTACCAAAGGTATTACTTTTAATTTGTTCTAGAGGTGGTGTTGGCCAAGTTATATTTGTACCTATGTGAGCATGGGGGGAAATGTAGTCAAACAAAATTGAAATAGCAATTAGTTGTTGATGTCATTCGTTTTGCGATACGAGGAGGTGTGAGTGACGTCGAAAAAAAGAGCAAATTAGTATCGATTAGTGTACATATGTTTAGTTTATTGTAAGCATGTGGTGATCTGGTAGTAGATGTCCTCCCATCATGATCACCAACATAAATGTTGTTTCTAGTACTACCCAGTGCCAGTGAAAATATATATTTTATTTATATTTTGGAATTAAAGACACGCAAAAGACTTTATGTTGGAGAGCAAGAGAAAAAATTTTGGGAAATATGAAATTAAAAACGAGGAAATGATGAGAAAATATAACGTGGACAATTTGGAAGTGATGTGCGGAAGAACGATGCTCTCCGGTAACGGCTACCCCGACAGCGGTGCGCGATGAGAAGAACTGGGAGATAGTAAAATGGAACATATCCACCGTAAATCAATCCCGAAGAAATCATTCCGACGGCGGTGGGTTCTCAGCACCAGATTTTCCCGATTGGTCCGACTCATCGGTCATCGGCTGCCACATAAATGTACGTGTTGTTTTTGGTACTGGAGAAGGTGCTACCCAGGGAGCCTCCTCCGTTTTCTTCTGATCCACGACAGGACTATGGTACTGTACATTCTGTCGAAACCAGATTTACCACAGTTTCGGAAAGTCCATAATCTTTGCAATTTAATTACAGCGGGCTCCGAGGTGAGATTAGTGAAATTTTGGATTTTATGAATCGGAAGCGAATCAGGGTCGCGGCGATTAAAGAAACGAAGCTGGATGACAATTTTAGCTTACGCTATTGTGATGGATACAACGTACCGCATATATTATGCAGGCATAGCTTTCTTATTACATTATTCCGTGCAGTGTAAACTTTTCCCACTTTTGCCAGAAACTAGTTTAAATTCATGGGAATAGGAGTCGGGTCTATCATAGAGCTGTCGAGATAGAGATATATAAATGAGTATATGCCGTCTGTTGTTATCTGTGCTCCTCGTATAAAAGATTAGCGCTTGGAGTCTCCAATGCCGTCCTTGTATTTTGGCATTCTCTTCCTAGGTAGTGACTAGAGAGACATTGCTTTAACAGAGCAGATCGATGACTCCACGTTTTGCACTGTGAATGAAGTCACCCCCAAGGGGATTAGGGTGATTTCTGCAGTTCTCCAGATATTTCCTTAGCGTCGCCAGATATTTGATCTGATAAATTATGTGTCGTTGCAACCAGTCATTTCACTGGGATCAGATCACCTTTCCATAATTCCTTCCATTGACCAACCATCCGAGTTCATAACCTCTGAACGGCAGAAGTTGATAAACTAAAAGGAAAGCAATATAAACGGCATCAGAGAAACCAAATCGTTTTAGTGAGCTCCCGCCCCTCTCATGTTCATGTTGCTCAAAGGGTGTTCCGGATCATCACCGCTGGTCGAATTGCCCAGGTGTGACCGAACATTCCAGCAAAAGCGTCGTGCTAACCCTGCTGATCCCAAAATGAGGGAGCTGCATCTAAAGATTAGTAAGATAATCGATGAACACAAGCGGACAACACGGTGAGAGCCCATGAAGCAATGTAGCCTAAGTACAGGTAAGTCGAGGTCTACAGTGAGAGCCCTCTCGAACCCTTCTGCAAGGAATAATGGAATCTCAGTCAACTTTTGCGGCGTGACGGTGACTGATACGAAGATGCGAGAAGATTTTAGACCTCATCAACGTAGTAGCCGCTCGGTTCACAACCGCTGCTCGAAGTGTCCAGTGGAGGCCCAACCTCCCAGCGGAAGTGGCGAGACTCGCAGCGAACGTGATGGATGCCTTCGTACTAACCCTGTTGTTCACAAATGTTCCTATAAACAGGGAGTTGAATCTAGACATTAGCAAGATAGTCGACGAACACAATCGGAATATATGGTTAGAGCACCTGAAGTAATATAACCTAGGCACCGGAACAGGTATCTTGTGATCAACAGTGAGTTTATTTTTCCCAGAGGCTCAATTTCCTAGCAGAAGCGGTGGGACTTGCAGACGAACGTGATGCATACCGTCGTACTAGTCCTGCTGTTCCTATAACCAGGAAATTGAATCTAAAGATTAGCCAGATAGTCGACGAGCGCAAGCTCGTGATTAGATCACCTGGAGCAATGTAAGCTAGACACAGGCATATCAGTTTTAGTCTATAATAAGAGCCTTCTCGAACCCCGCTACAAGCACTAATGAGTTCTCAGTCACTTTTAGCGTCGTAACGGTGACTACGACGAAAAGATGCGACAGGTGTTTAAACCGACAGTTTATTGACCATCTTGAGAGTGACAAGGAGAGCAATTTGTCCATTCGTGGGCTCCGAGCCAGCCACAAAACACAATTTCTCCGTTGTCAACATCGCAAACCCATCCAAGGCGTTGGGCTCCAACGGAATTTCAAAGGTAATGTAGAAGCATCTAGAACTACTGGGAGTTCAGTACTCGACCAGACTTCTCAATTTGTCCTTGGAATCAACCATTATACCCATGTCTGGGTAGTTTCATTACACTACTGAACCCAGCCAAAGACTCGAGCAAGAATGAATCTACAAACCGTTCTCTCTCGCCAGTAGCCAAGACAATTGAGGCACTACTTCTCCCGAGTCTTGTAGAGAACTTTCCAGCTGTTAACATCCCATAAAGTTCTTAGGCAGGCCCTCTCTGTTATTCCGAGAGGTGTTTTTGACCTTAAAAGACCAAAGAAGGCATGTAGGATAATTTCCCATAGCCGAATGGAATCGAAAATGCGCCCACCTGACAAAACTACGATGATATAGCTGGTTTTGTCAGATAAATTTGGGGTTCTTTTTCATCGCGGTCGAACCAAAAGTAAAGGAAGTAGGGCTTTCGGCATCATCCAAATTGTAAACGTTTAGTTAAACATAATTTAAAATCAATACGAAATAGCATGCCTTATTGACGAACAGAAAATTATACTAAATTAGTAGGGTGCATGATGAGAAATTATTGTTTAAAAAATTTTAGGACAACATCGAGATTATTTTTTTCGAAAAAAATAGGATAAATGTGAATTTGGCAGAAAAAAATTGTGTGTAGTTAAGTAAGTTTCTGAACAAAAACAAAAAAAGAAATATTACAATTTTGACAAAGAAAGCAAAGATGAAAATATAGAACTAAAGAAACAAAGAGCGCGAATTACTCAAAGAAATGAGAGCGAGAGAGAATGAGGAAAAGAAGAAGAGAAGAAATAGAAGGACCGTAAATAAAAAAATCAAAAATACTCTTACTATTTATATGTAAATCATCACCCAAACTAGCTGAATCAGGTAAGACACTTTCAGCATCACCACCACTTGATTCCTTACCGGGTGTTGGAGACGGCATAACAAATGTCACCTCAATTTGGGGCACAACACAACCCAATATCAATGATTTGCTAGTGTTTTGCTGAAAACAAGAAGAAGATAAAAACAAATGTTTATAAAATTATAGCAAAGTCCTTTTGGTGGTGATGTTCCAACCTTTTGTAATATTCTTTCAGCATCCAGTGACAAATAGGTGGACATTTCACTAAACTCCTCACCCAACCGTAATAGAAACAAATATTGATAGTGGTCGATTTGTACACTAACCAAATTCGAAATATGGGCAATGGCATGGACATCTGCTGTACGTTCCGTACTTGCTGAGGTTTGTGATTTGCGTTCAGCATGTATATCTTCTTCACTGTCCAGGAAAGGATTACGTGGTAGCCTAGGCGCTGTTGTATTACTATTGGCATAATCTAAACGATGGATATTTGCTTCCTTTGCTGTTGAAGCTGCAGATTGTGAAGCATCATCATCACCACTACCCTTGCGACTACTTGTTTTACTTTGGGGCTCATTTGTGGGCATTGCTCCGGTGCCCGAGTGTAGCCACAGTGTTATGGGTACGGCATCAACAAATGGTATGGTTTTATTGGCGCCCAACGAACGGGCACCCATAAAATCAATCCATACCGGATCAAATTTTATACACCAGACATCTCTTGGTTCAGACCACATAGCATAACGTGATAAATTTTGCTGGGATGCCGATTTTGGTATAGATGAAGAACGTTGATTCTGTTGCTGACCATTTGAGCCTGCGTTTGTGGCTATCATTGGACCATCTGCCGAAGCACTCACATCCGTAGCGGCCACATGCGATAGTATACGATCTGTTACTATACACATATCACCACTAGCCGAGGGAAATCCAGTACCGAAGACCAAAGAACCCTCTTGCAATGAATGTAAGGCTTGGGCAAGATCCGCACGAGATGAACCCATTTCACGTATATTGGTTAAAGCAAATCTTGATATTTGTATTTGCATCATTTTCGGACGATCCTTTTGATTGGGCGTCTCCAAAGAGGATTCAATTACAATGCGAGGCATTATGGCCTCAACTTTAACATCCATATACATTAGACTAGGCTCATTGTCGGGTTCTTCATTATACAGGGAAAATTTGGAGGAACCCTTTAGCGTAGTGGTCTGTGAACCATGCGATCCGATGGTGGACGGTGATCCAGGAGCTGCTGAATTTGTTGGTGAGATGGCCATGCTGGTACGCAATAGACTCTCATGTAGATTCAAAGCAAAGGAATTTAACCATAAAATCGAGCATAAATCGAAATGTATTTGCAAGGGATTAATGTGGACGAAGACTTTGGATGGAGGTACTGAAAATATATATAAGAGAGAGAGTGAGTGAGTGAGATAGAAATATCCCATAAACATTGAGTTTCAATATGGAATACTTACAGGGAAATATAAAATCTCCAGGATAATAGAAATACGTAAATTCCGCATGTATTATAGGCATTTCCGCTGGGAATGAATACCGATCTTTATCACCTATAAAAGAAAAAGACATCGTCTTTACTCTTAAAATGTTATGTGACAAAAGGAATTATGGCTGCTAACCGGGTATAGACAGAACACAAAGTAAATGTAAAATTAATGAGAATTAACATATATTTTTTATTTGTAATGGATGCCATCAGAAGTTTCAAAGCACTTAAATCACCGAGTGCCATTGGATGTTGCCGGCACTATCACAAAACCCCATTTATGGGAAGTTTGCTGCAACCCTTAAAGTCCATTGCCATACTTAGTATATTTGATGAGTAGTGGACAACTTGATCTTGAGAAAAACTTCAATGTAAGATCGATCCTACATAAAGTGAAGTATAGGTGCCTCAGGCCAAAAATGCACTTTTTCCAAGCACGTCAGCATTTTCATATTTATGGACAACTGAGACCAGTTCCAGAGATTCGAAACTATAATAAACTAGGCAAACCCAGAGGCGATCCCACCAGAGCTCCGGAGGATTGGGACACTTACAAGATGAATATGAGAGGTTATAAACGACAACTGAGAAGGGCTCAGTATAACTCTTGGATTGATTACTGTAGCAGTATTGAGAATACGTCCGAGGCTTCCAGACTACGGAAGGTATTAGCATCCACTAACTCCGCTCCAGGTTTCATTAAAACATCGGAGGGCAATTGGACAACGTCCAGTGAGGAGACGTTGAAGGTACTTTTGGACACATTTTCCTAGAAATCAGCCGGTTGAACCAAGTTCTGGCGGGGCAACAGAGGCTCAGCGGTCATTTCCTATCGAGGAAATTGTATCGGAATCTACACACAAAAAATTTTTTTTCTGATTCAATCACGAAATTAATTGATCCAATTAATTTTTAATTGAAATGTCTTCAATCACAGAAATGATAGTATCAATTAAAAAATTAATTGAAGGTCAATTAAAAAGTTAATTGATCCAATTAAAAAATTAATTGATACTATTATTTTTGTGATTGATTTTTGTTTTAATTAAAAAAATTTGTTGAATCAATTAAATTTTTAATTGAATATTTTTTAAAACTCAATTAAAATTTTAATTGGAAAAATTTTTGTGAAATTTTTTTGTGTGTAGAATAAAGTGGGCTTTAAATAGTTTTGGACCATTCAAATCCCCCAGACCTGATGGAATTACACCGGCGGAGTTATAAGCAGTGACTGACAGGATATATCAACTTAGCGTATATTCCAGGAAAGTGGAGGGAAACAAAAGTCGTTTTCATACCTAAAGCGGGAAAAGGCCCCATTTAAACCTCAACCGCACATATGCTAGTGTTCACAAGACGTCAGATATCACTCCTGATATCTGCTATAACGGGTCGCTGCATTTTGCAAAAACTATTGGGAGCCACCGTGGTGCAATGGTTAGCATGCCCGCCTTGCATACACAAGGTCATGGGTTCGATTCCTGCTTCGACCGAACTCCAAAAAGTTTTTCACCGGTGGATTATCCCACCTCAGTAACGCTGGTGACATTTCTGAGTGTTTCAAAGCTTTTCTAAGTGGTTTCAATGCAATGTGGAACGCCGTTCGGACTCGGCTATAAAAAGGAGGTCCCTTGTCATTGAGCTTAACATGGAATCGGGCAGCACTCAGTGATAAGGGAAAAGTTCACCAATGTGGTATCATAATGGACTGAATAGTCCAAGTGAGCCTGATACATAGGGCTGCCACATAACCTAACCTAACCTATTGGCGCGAAGTATAATGACTACTGTATGAGCTGTCATGATGCGGAGGAAAAGGAATCAATTAAACCTCTTGTGTGAGTGTCCCTCTTGTGTGAGTTTCCCGCATTTTCGTTTTTGGAACAATCTGGTTGGTTCAACAGAAGAAAATAATCGAGAAGGTTCAGCGGTCAAGACTAGAAGTGCCCATATGTAATAGGTACTTTTAGTTAATGTGGCATCACAATGGACTGAATAGTCTAACTGAGCCTGAAACTTAATCGGGCTGCCACTTTAATCTAACCTAACCCAGAGGCGAAGAAAGATATAAAAACGCTGCATATAATAAGTAGACCGAACACACATAAAGTTAAGCTTATTTACCCTTAAGAGGCACTATTGTGAGTGAAGACTATGTACTGACAATGGAAGCTGATTTGAACTTGATCTTCACCAAGGCAAAACAAGGCCAGGAATATAAATTTAATCCGAATAAGACTAATATATGCTTAGGAGTAACGTTTGATAAAAAAAAACTGAATTGCAAGGTGCCAACTCAAGACCTCTCACACTAGTAGCTACACTCGATGACAAGAACGCTTCCAACAGTCTGAAATATAATGATTTACTTGCGGGCCGAAATCCAGACATTTATGTTCCAGTAGACTTTATGAACATAATAAAGAATTACCTAAAATACAGTGTCCTAAAGGGTGATACGATCAAAATTTGGTCAAGGGAAAACGCGTGTAAATCGGTGAAATCGTTTATTTAAAAAATCAATTAAATTTCTTTTTCAAGTTCAATTAGTACAAAATTCAGGAAAAATATTCAGTTAGGCTTTCGCTTTTCCAAATCCGAATTGCCGGGCCTCACGCTTGACACCTGCCATCAGATTTTGTACAGCCACCTTGTCCACCTTCTTCGCCGCAGGAAGCCAGTTTGCCTTGAACTGCTGCTCGTCCTTAGCAGTTTTTTTTTGGTCTTCTTTAGGTTCCGCTTGACAATAGCCCAGTATTTCTCAATTGGGCGGAGCTCTGGCGTGTTGGGAGGGTTCTTGTCCTTGGGAACCACCTGCACGTTGTTGGCGGCGTACCACTCCATGGCCTTTTTACCGTAAGCAAGATGCCAAATCCAGCCAAAACAGTACGGAACAACCGTGTTTCTTCAGGAAAGGCAGCAGACGTTTATTCAAACGCTCTTTCACGCAAATTTCTTGGTTGACAGTCCCGGAAGCTATGAAAATGCTGCTTTTCAAGTCACAGGTACAGATGGCTTGCCAAACCAGATATTTCTTTGCGAACTTTGACAGTTTTATGTGCTTGAAAATATCTGCTACCTTTCCCCTTCCTTTTGCCGTGTAAAACTCCTGTCCCGGAAGCTGCTTGTAGTCGGCTTTGACGTAGGTTTCGTCGTCCATTACCACGCAGTCAAACTTCGTCAGCATCGTCGTGTACAGCCTCCGCGATCGCGCTTTGGCCGTCGTATTTTGTTTATCATCGCGATTTGGAGTCACTACCTTCTTGTAAGTCGATAGTCCGGCTCGTATTTTGGCTCGATGCACGGTTGTAGACGATACACCCAGCTTATTTGCGGCATCTCGGAGAGAGAGGTTAGGGTTTCGCTTGAAACTACCGGCAACTCTCTTTGTCGTCTCAGCGGCTTCCGGTTTTCGATTTCCCCCCGATCCAGACTTCCTGGCTGTCGATAAACGTTCCCCAAACACTTTAATTACATTTGTAACGGTTGATTTGGCAACTTTTAGCGATTTGCCAGCTTTGCGTGCGAGTAGCTCGGATTTTCGCGATGCGCGAGCAAAATTTTGATACGCTGCTCTTCTTGCTTGGACGGCATTTTGACAAAATCAAAATAGGAGCAACATTCTACACACACACACCTTCAAAATGAGGGGTGTTCAGGTTTTTTAAATGCAAAATTGAAAGAAATACGTCAAGTTTATATTGACCAAATTTTGACCGTATCACCCTTTAATTTACAATACGAAGGAAAAAACAGGAATATAACATCAGGTGGATCTCAAGGATCAATACAGGGCCCCAATCTTTGAAATATTAGTTACGATGTGATCATGAGGATACAGTAGTTGTGAGTAATTGAACTATACAGCGAATCAAGCAACATAGATAACATCACAACTGAACAGAATAATGTCCAACATAGGCGGGTCCTAAATTATGAACAGCTAAATTTCTTACAGCTGATGTTGAATGCGGGACAAAATGAATAAAAGAATTTTTGCGTACTACATAAATTTGATGGCACATTTCATGCAAGATTTATCTTATGGAATATGTAGAATCATATGTTCCTGAGTTAGACATATAGGGCTAAGACGATAAGAGAATAAATGATCCCATTACAAACTAAATGGAAGCTTAAGATACTTCCTTCCAGCTATCCAAAGATGAGGTACCCCGTTTGGAATACAATAATACCTTTTGGGAGCATAGATGGATAGCTTCCAAAAGGTTCCTACGATATCCATATACCATTAGCTCGGGTGTAATATGTTCCTCTGAAGAACTCGACCAATGCTTTGTCAATTTTAAAGTAAATGAGAGCTTAAGATACTTCCTTCCAGCCATCCAAAGATGAAGTACCCCGTTTGGAATACAGGAACCTTTTGGGAGCATAGAGGAATAGCTTCCAAAATGTTCCTACGATATCCACATACCATTAGCTGAGGTGTAATATGTTCCCCTGAATAACTCGACCAATGCTTTGTCAATTTTAAAGTAAACGAGGAAGAGTATGGTATGCCCTTCCCCACCTAAATGTAAAAAAGACAACAGCCATTGAAAACATTGAAGCAGTGAAGAAACTGATTTTGGATAATCGTCGAATCCCAATCAGAGATTTTGCTGATGATATTGGCATATCGTTCAACTCATGGCAAGTAACTTTAACGGATATTTTAGGCAAGAAACGTGCAGCAGCGAAGATTGTTCAGAAATTTGGAGTAAAAACAGTGTCGCATGGACATAGCTCAGGAGCTGTTATACCTTATTAACGACGATCCAGATTACCGCAAAGAGGTCCAGTGTTCAAAACAAATATGCTTTGAACATGGAATATCACAGTCGTTGATATTCCTGATAATAAATTATGTCCCTAAAACGATTATGAAGGGCAATTTAGCCATTACCCACTGGAGATAACGTATGTTAACTGCATCTGGTTGTCTTAGGGTGGTTTCTCTTATAAGTGTCTTATGTGTCGTTGTGTTTTTTGATATTCTTTGCTTAGAAAACCCCAATAAAACACAGCTGCATATGTTTATTTAGGATAACGATAAGATTATAGGATTAGCATGTGTTACCTCTAGAATAGATTTAAGATTTTCATTATTCTAGATGTAAGTTTTTATTCAATAAAGTTATTAGTATTCATTTGGAATCCAAGAAGAACAGTACGTTTTTATACCCTCCACCATAACTTTGTCATTCCGTTTGTAACACATCGAAATATTGCTCTAAGGCCCCGTAAAGTATATATATATTCTGGGTCGTGGTGAAATTCTGAGTCGATCTAAGCATGTCCGTCCGTCCGTATGTTGAAATCACGCTAACTTCCAAACGAAACAAACTATCGACTTGAAATTTGGCACAAATAGTTGTTATTGATGTAGGTCGGATGGTATTGAACGTATAGCCCCCATACAAACGGACCCCCAGATTTGGCTTGCGGAGCCTCTAAGAGTAGCATATTTCATCCGACCTGGCTGAAATTTGGTACATGGTATTAGTATATCGTCTCTAACAACCATGAACAAATTGGTCCATATCGGTTCATAATTATATATAGCCCCTATATAAATCGATCCCCAGATTTGACCTCCGGAGCCTCTTAGAGGAGCAAAATTAATCCGATCCAGTTGAAATTTGGTACATGGTGTTGGTATATGTTATTTAACAACCATGAAAGAATTGGTCCATATCGGTCCATAATTATATATAGCCCCCATATAAACCGATCCCCAGATTTTACCTCCGGAGCCTTTTGCAGGAGAAAAATTCATCCGATCCGGTTGAAATTTGGAACGTGTTGTTAGTATGTGGTCTCTAACAAACACGCAAGAATTGATCCATATCGGTCCATAATTATATATAGCCCCCTTTAAATCGAAGCAGGAACCGTTGACTACATCAAACAGTGAGTCTCAGAAGTGTTTCGACGATTGGAAAAAGTAACGGTTATTTTCTTATCAGACCGCGTATAGACAGTGATGTAAAAACCGGACTTCCAATGTAATGGGCTGCGTAGAAGCCGAGCTATCACCAGGCTGATACAACAACAACAGTACCTCCATAACTCGGGGGAAAGAGCGGCCACTTTTTTCTAACACGAATCACTTATTAAAAAGCCCTCTCTTTACGTCAAAATATCAAGAAATTAGATGCAGTATTTTAGTCGTGGGATTAATCTTTGCCTAGTAAGGAAACGATCGGAAATTAATGTCGGCAAATGTGGGGGTCCTCTCCCTGACAGATAATAAAAAATGAGGACATAAATTTGCATAACTTGATCATCTCCATTTTCCTGAGCATTGGAAGTAAATCGTTTCTGAATCTTCAGAACTTATAGAACGGAACATAGAGACAAACAAAAATTATTTATAGCAATATTATAATTATACTGCTTAGTCATCAAGAGGTTAGTAAAATACACAAAAAAACATTTTGAATTAAAACAATAATGCAACAAAAACTTAAATATTTACATAAATGTGTTACAATTTAATAACAAAAAACATATTACTTATTAAACCGTATACGACATTCAGACAAAACATAAGTAGACGGAAGTATTAAAATCAATAATCGAAAGAACTTGAAAAAAATCACCTGGTTTCATTTTCCGTTTATGTTGTGCTATAGATACAATTTTATAACCAACACGATGTAAATATGTTTGATGTAAATACGAAGCAAAAAATAAACATAAATCGCAGATCGAGTTATAAAAATCGAGTTCACAAAAAGTGTTGGTAAATGGGTCAGTATCCGGATTAGTATATCACATATTGTTTTTTTATTATTTTTTTATAAAAACACAATCAAAGTCATTTGTTGTGATTGAAATTAACATAAGCAATATTGGAAATAAAGCATTTTTTACAATAGTTTTCATATGGAGGAAGAGATAGAAACATCATTGAAGAAATTAGTTATTTTTTTTTTTTGTGGGAATTTAATAAATTGCATTGAAATAATATGTATAGTGTGATGGGATTGGATAAATGATACTGTAACAGTAAAGAAATGGAAATATTTCATGGAAGTTGCTAAACAGTGGTAAATTAAGAATATTTTTTTTTTTTTGGAAATCAAACCCCGTGCATCAAAAGACTATGATGAATTTTTTCCCTAGTCAATGCGAAGAACCGACAGCTCTATCTTTTCTATAAAAATAACATATTGACAAAATTTTGAAAAACTTTTCTATAGAAATAAAATGTTGACAAAATTGTCTATAGAAATAAAATGTTGACAAAATTTTCGGTAGAAATAATATTTTGACAAAATCTTCTAAAGAAATAAAATGTTGATAAAATTTTCTATAGAAGTAAAATTTTGACAAAATGTTCTATAGAAATAAACTTTTGACAACATTTTTTATAGAAATAAAATTTTAACAAAATTTTCTATAAAAATAAAATTTTGACAAATTTTTCTATAGAAATAAGATTTTGACAAAATTTTCTATGGAAATAAAATTTTGACAAAAATTTTCTATAGAAATAAAATTTTTATAACCCAATTTTCTATGGAAATAAAATCTTGTCAAAAACTTCTATAGACATAAAATTTTGACAAAATTTTCTATAGAAATAAAATTTCGACAAAATATTCTATAGAAATAAAATTTTGACAAAAATTTCTATAGAAATAAAATTTCGACAAAATATTCTATAGAAATAAAGTTTTGGCAAAAATTTCTATAAAAATAAAATTTTGACAAAAATATCTATAGAAATAAAATTTTGACAAAATATTCTATAGAAATAAAATTTTGACAAAATTTTCTATAGAAATAAAATTTTGACAAAATTTTCTACATAAAGAAAATTTTGACAAAATTGTCTATAGAAATAAAATTTTGACGAAATTTTTATTTAGAAATAAAATTTTGCCAAAATATCCTATAGAAATAAAATTTTGACAAAATTTTCTATAGAAATAAAATTTTGACAAAATTTTCTATAGAAATAAAATTTTTACAAAATTTTCTATAGAAATAAAATTTTGACAAAAATTTTTATAGAAATTAAATTTTGACAAAATTTTCTATAGAAATTAAATTTTGACAAAATTTTTTATAGAAATAAAATTTTGATAAAATTTTCTATGGAAATAAAATTTTGACAAAATTTTCTATAGAAATACAATTTTGAAAAAATTTTCTATAGAAATACAATATTGACAAAATTTTCTATAGAAATAAAATTTTGACAAAATTTTTTATAGAAATAAAATTTTGAAAAAATTTTCTATAGAAATAAAATTTTGACAAAATGTTCTATAGAAATAAAATTTTTACAAAATTTTCTGTAAACATAAAATCTAGACAAAAACTTCTATAGAAATAAAATCTTGACAAATACTTCTATAGAAATAAAATTTTGACAAAATTTTCTATAGAAATAACATTTTTACAAAATTTTCTGTAAACATAAAATCTAGACAAAAACTTCTATAGAAATAAAATCTTGACAAATACTTCTATAGAAATAAAATATTGACAAAAATTTCTATAGAAATAAAATTTTGACAAAAATTTCTATAGAAATAAAATTTTGACAAAAATTTCTATATATATTGACAAAATTTTCTATATTAATAAAATTTTGACAAAATTTGCTATAGAAATAAAATTTTGACAAAATTTTCTATAGAAATAAAATTTTGACAAAATTTCTATAGAATAGGTTAGGTTAGGTGGCAGCCCGATGTATCAGGCTCACTTAGACTATTCAGTCCATTGTGATACCATCACTGAGTGCTGCCCGATTCCATGTTAAGCTCAATGACAATGGACTTCCTTTTTATAGCCGAGTCCGAATGGCGTGCCACATTGCAGTGAAACCACTTAGAGAAGCTTTGAAACCCTCAGAAATGTCACCAACATTACTGAGGTGGAATAATCCACCGCTGAAAAACTTTTTGGTGTTTGGTCGGAGCAGGAATCGAACCCACGGTGGAATAAAAATTTGACTAAATTTTCTATTGAAATAAAATTTTGACAAAATTTCTATAGAATAAAAATTTGACAACATTTTCTATAGAAATAAAATTTTGACAATATTTTCTATAGAAATAAAATTTTGACAAAATTTTCTATAGAAATAAAATTTTGACAAAATTTTCTATAGAAATAAAATTTTGACAAAATTTCTATAGAATAAAATTTTGACATAATTTAAATGTATAGAAATAACATTTTGACAAACCCAAATGCAACCCAAATAAATTCAATAATTTTTTACTTGAAATTATTCTTAAAATTTCCAAGCAAATATTTCCATTTTGAACTACTAACCAGCTAACTGTTTTTATCCCTATAATCCCATTTTTTATCTCTGGAATAGTGTCAGTGTATTTTTCCATAAATTTTGTATGTAAGTGTGAATACGTTTGCTCTATAAAATCATTTATATGTGTATTTGTGTACAATACATATACATATAGAAAAATACATATGGAATATATTCATATACAGTAACCACTTACCCGATATAAACTCTTTTGGCATTTGTTTTTTACCCGATGTGGTCACCCGATACAATTGAAAATCTTCGATACGTAAAATAACACATGAACTCATTAGCTTGGCTAAATTATCCAATATAGATTTTTGTTGATAGCTCTGTGACATATGACTACCAGCCGAACCGGAACCAGCCGATCCTGCTGATCCAGCATTACTAGCCACTTGCGTTGGTGTACTACTGCCGGTCGAAGCAGAAGTTTGGGATTTATTGGCCGCATATGATGTTGCTAGATTTGCAGCATTAAGAGTAACGGGTGAATTCGGTGTGCTACGTTCCAAAGGGGCATGTGTTGAAGGACGATTTGGTTGACTTAGATTTAGAACCGATTCACGAAAGGCATTTAAGGATTCTTTAAGCCAGAGAGCTGGTGATACAGAGGCTTCTTTATATCTATCAAAGAAACAGAAGAAAGAATGAATGTTTGTCATAGTAATGCGTTGGAAATTTTTTCTAGCGTTTCTCACTTACTTAGCCCAATGAGATCTATCCGATTTGGCCAAATGATAGGGATAATAATCCACTTGAAATGCTTGAACGGAAATTTGTAAAGCCCCACCCTTATCGAGATCAGGATAACTTGAACGGCCATCTGAAAAAATAACCAAAAACGAATTAGTAATCGAAAATAATCATATCTATTAGTAGACCCAGAGTAAAGCTTATATACATATAAGGAGTTTTCCAATAAGAGGTGTTATTTGTAATTCGTTAATTCAATGGTTATTGTTGTAAAAGTATGACCACTAAGATGGGATTCGTCCAGAGTGATCTGCTGGTGTGACGAGTAGGTTTGACTGGGAAAGTGGAAATGTGACGCGTGTTATGTGGTCCTTGATTACAGATAGGAAAGATGTCATCTGTAATCAAGGGTCTGATCTTAGATAGGCTAAAACTACCCTTGAAGGCTGTGGGAGGTCTCTTTCCCTCGGTGCTATCTGCCGATCATAGCATCCTGTTCGGACCCCGAGAACAGGATTAATTACACCTAGATTAGGTTAGTTGTCAGCCCGATATATCAGGCTCACTTACACTGTTCAGTCCATTGTGATAACACAGTGTTGAACTTCTCTCTTATCACTGAGTGCTGCCCGATTCCATGTTAAGCTCAATGACAAGGGACCTCCTTTTTATAGCCGAGTCTGAATGGTGTTCCACATTGCAGTGAAACCACTTAGAGAAACTTTGAAACACTCATAAATGTCACCAGCATTACTGAGGTGGTATAATCCATCGCTGAAAAACTTTTTGGTGTTCGGTCGAAGCAGGAATCGAACCCACCATCTTGTGTATGCAAGGCGGGCATGCTAACCATTGGCTCCCTTAACCAGACCTACCTATTTTGCTGTCTGATCTAGAGGCTCTATTTTGTACCGCTAGATCCTACGCTCTACATAATGTAGATCAACCCTTACATCCCTGAGTGCTGCTAGTCCCTCTATACGAGTAGGATGATGGTTTGGATGATTACTGCGATAACAACCTAGGATATATTGCCACTGTTGCCACTTGAGCCAAAAATAATTTACAAAAAATTGGAGAAAACCTTACCAAAACAAGTACCAAAGAAAAAACATTATTTGTCATAATTTTTTTATTTCTATAGAAAATTTTGTCAAAATTTTATTTCTATAGAAAATTTGGTTAAAATTTTATTTCTATAGAAAATTTGGTAAAAATTTTATTTCTATAGAAAATTTGGTCAAACCTTTATTTCTATAGAAAATTTGGTAAAACTTTTATTTTTATTTCTATAAAAAATTTTGTTTCTATAGAAAATTTTGTCATAATTTTATTTCTATAGAAAATTTTGTCAAAATTTTATTTCTATAGAAAATTTTTTCGAAATTTTATTTCTCTAGAAATTTTTGTCAACATTTTATTTCTATTGAAATTTTTGACAAAATTTTATTTCTATAGAAAAATTTATCATAATTTTATTTCTTAGAAACTCTTGTCAAAATTTTATTACTATTTAAATTTTTGACAAAGTTCTATAGAAAATTTTGTCAGCATTTTATTTCTATAGAAAAATTTGTCGAAATATTACTTCTATAGGAAAATTTATTAAAATTTTATTTCTATAAAAAATTTTGTCAAAATTTTATTTCTATAGAAAATTTTGTCAAAATTTTATTTCTATAGAAAATTTTGTCAAAATTTTATTTCTATAGAAATTTTTGTCGAAATTTTATTTCTTTAGAAAATTTTGTCGAAATTTTATTTCTATAGAAAATTATGTCAAAAATTGGGCCATAACTACCACCGGAGGTCTTTTTCCTTCGGTGCTGTAGGCAGTGATCGGAATTCTAGAACGGGATTAACCTTTTAACCGCTTCAACCACAGTATTCTCATGAATACTGTTCCGACCTGCCTGGTATGCTGTCTGATCTAGACACAATCTTCTATAGCGCTGGATCTCGCCCTTTAGATAATGTAGATCAACCCAAGATTCCTGGGTCAAAATTTTATTTCTATAGAAAATTTTTTCGAAATTTTATTTCTCTAGAAATTTTTGTCAACATTTTATTTCTATTGAAATTTTTGACAAAATTTTATTTCTATAGAAAAATTTATCATAATTTTATTTCTTAGAAACTTTTGTCAAAATTTTATTACTATTGAAATTTTTAACAAAGTTCTATAGAAAATTTTGTCAGCATTTTATTTCTATAGATAAATTTGTCGAAATATTACTTCCATAGGAAAATTTATCAAAATTTTATTTCTGTAGAAAATTTTATCAAAATTTTATTTCTATAAAAAATTTTGTCAAAATTTTATTTCTATAGAAAATTTTGTCAAAATTTTATTTCTATAGAAATTTTTGTCGAAATTTTATTTCTATAGAAAATTATGTCAAAAATTGGGCCATAACTACCACCGGAGGTCTTTTTCCTTCGGTGCTGTAGGCAGTGATCGGAATTCTAGAACGGGATTAACCTTTTAACCGCTTCAACCACAGTATTCTCATGAATACTGTTCCGACCTGCCTGGTATGCTGCCTGATCTAGAGACAATCTTCTATAGCGCTGGATCTCGCCCTCTAGATAATGTAGATCAACCCATGATTCCTGTGATACTACTTTGACAACATATAATTGTGTCTACGGTCCTGGTCTGCACATAAAGGTGATCCATGGGTGTACTCCGCTGACATCCTGTGGCCTTTCTAAGGACAGCTTTCTGGCAGGTATGTATGTATATGAAATAGAGGGTAGGTAAAGGTTGAACAGTGCCGGAGATATCATTCCACCTTTGGGAACTCTCTGTTTCACTCAATGCGGCCTTGACTTCTTATCCCTAAATTCCACATACGACTGGCGCCCGCACCTGTAACTTAGAACCCAATGCTTGGTTCCTGCCGATAGGGACGTGTTATCAATGTCTTCAAAGAGTCTGGCATGGTTGACCGTATCGATTCCAAGGACAAATTGAGGAGTCTGGACAAGAACTCAACTCCCAATATTCCCAGATGCTTCAGCATTAGATAGATATTTCATCGGGGTCCAAGCGCCTTGAATGGCTTCGCGCTGTTGATTACATTGATATCGGCTGTGGTAAATTGTGGTGTATCGCTGGTTCGGAGACCCCGAATGCGACGAATGGCTTTCTTTTCGCTCGATTACTCTAGGGATGCTCGATAGTAAGTAGAAGCTGTGATGCTTTAGTATTTTTGAAGGGGTATACGAAAATTTGTTATATCTAAAGACTTAAGTCAATAAAAACAAGTATGTGCAGCCGTTAGTTTAAACGGGCCGATTGTGGACCTAGAACAACTCTAGATTTCTAATAAAAATTGCGATATGTAGAAGCCCAAAAGTCGGCCACATGGAGGCTAGACCATATTCGGCACACCTAGAAATACCTCTAGATTTCGAATTTAAGACATATCAGAAACAAATTTGGACGACTAAGAGCCCATGTAATTAAATCGGGAGACCGGTCTATATGGGGGGCTATACCAAAGCATGGACCGACACACACCATAATCGGTACACCAATTTGCGCATCTAAGAGACTTCAAGATTTTCAATTTATGGCAAATCGGATAAAATTGCAGTGTCTAGAATCCTAAGAAGGCATATCAATAGATCGCTCTATCTGGAGGGTTGTAACAAGACACAGACCGATATTCACCGTATTCGTCACACTTATTTGTGGACTTAAAATTCCTATGGATTTCAGGAAAATTTAATAAAAATTGTTATATCTAGAAGACCGCATGTAATATAATGTTACACATCATATCTGTACACCTTAAATATTTCGAGATATCGCATTTCAGGTAAAGGCGGTGTCTAGATGCTCAGGCAGCTTAGTCGAGAACTGTGTTTATATGGGGGTTATATCAAAACCTGTATCAATATATCCCATCTTCAAACTTTTCATACTTGCAAACAAAAATTGAATCGGTGCCAATCGTCGAAAGCTGTAGGGCAAATACAACATACAAATAGACGGACATAGGGACATCTCCAGATCATCTTAGAATGTCTCCATAATTGAATGGCAAACTTATTGTACTTCCATCACCATGCTATGATGATAAAAAGGATATGGTCCTACTATAAACGTGGTCGTGGTGATATTCTTTTTCATTTTTAACGGAATACCTTCCTCTTTGTTGCGAAATAAACGTAGGATCATTTATTTCAAAAACTATCAATTGAATTTAAGAAAACACCCAACCTCTTATTAGAATACCCTTTTCCACAAAAATGTATCTCCTTTGGAAGACTACTAGTGATACCTACCTCCTTCATCATCACACAAATGCAAATCAATTCGTTGACTAAAGAAATGATACGATGTCTCTCTCACATCAAAGGCATTGAACATTTTCACTTGGGTATTTGTATGTGAGGATTCGCTTTGACGATTCTGCTGTTGGGCCAATTGGGCCTGATATTCAGGAAGAGTCTATAATAAAGAAATTCAATTCAATTAGCAAATTAAATAAAAATAAATGAAACAAAATAGCTCAACAAAAATTACCTCCAATTTACGAGCTGCTTTTGATTTTTGTGTAGCATGTGTTGCCGCCTTTATAAGACCCGATAGAGAGTCAACAAAATGTAAGGCTGCTTTCAATTGGGAATCCGTTAAAACCCATAACAGATCATCGAGTATTAATACCAGACGTGAAGCCAATAGACTACAATCAGCCAAACGTTTCCTAATCGTTATACGGCAACGAGCATGATTTGTTAACAAACGCAGGGGGGTCAATGATCTATCCTGTGTGGAACTGGCCTCTATGCGTACCGTTTGCCATGAGAGCTCTTTGAAAATTAATATAATACCCTTTTGGGTATCCTTAAGGCGGGTGAAACGTAAATCACCAGTGGCCCATTTTGGTGTTTTTGATTCGACACGAATTCGAGACATCTAGAAGAAAATGGAGGGAGAAGAAGGAAGAAATCATATATCAATGAAAATAAGAGTAAGAGCATGGTCACACCGGCCACAAATATTTGAAAAAAATCAAAACATTTCCCATGATTACTACGAAATTACTGGGTACCATTTTCAGAAAATATTCCTATGATATTCTTATACACATACCCAATACGAGCTTATATACTTGTTGGTCTCAGACCGATTTATTTCAAATATTTGTCCAGTGTGAACATACCATAAGAAATCCCCTATTTATTGTGTTTTGCCACCTACCTGCACAGAGGCTATGAATGCTGTACTCAAAAATTTCACATTCACTGTATTCACCACAATGGTAATGCCATCAACTACTTTATGTATGAAACTATATTTGCCCTGAGGAATTTGTGGCAATGACCCACCACCAGCACTGCTCGCACCTCCCCCACCACCTGGACCAGCACTTGTACCATTTGGAGATTTACTATCAGTTTGTCGAGCATTTGGATCACATGTCTCTACAGTTATGTTCACTTCATCCAATGTCTATGGAATAAAGAAAAAAGACGGGAAGTAATTAAGGCCATATTTTTGTGGATAATCTTAGTGAAAACTCACCAATGTGATGGGTACACTTTTCAATTTGGTCCAACTAATACGAAATGATACATGATTACACCAGGCCGATGTTAAACGCAGCCATGATGGTAACTCCAAGAGTTCAGTAAGAACGGCTTCATCTAGTTGTAAATTTGAAAGTTCACCTTCTCCGCGAAATGTGCTGAGATTGACTTTGTCTGGTGATAGATTTTTGGTGTATCTGTAAATTAATAAAAAAATAAGAATTTAAAATTATGGGACTAAATGAGGTCTTAGAGCTCTCTCTCTCAACGCCCTCAAAGGGAAGACGTAGAAAATTTGACTTAATTTATACAGGGTGGCTATATGATAAAGAAATAGAATTTTAAGAAAATTTTCAATAGAAATAACATTTTGACAAAATTTTCTATGGAAATAAAATTTTGACAAAATTTTCTATAGAAATAAAATATTGAGAAAATTATCTATAGAAATAAAACTTGGACAAAATGTTCTATAGAAATAAAAGTTTGACAAAATTTTCTATAGAGATAAATTTAAAAAAAAAAATTTCTATAGAGATAGAATTTTGACAAAATTTTCTATAGAGATAACATTTCGACAAAATTTTCTATAGAGATAACATTTTGACAAAATTTTCTATAGAGATAACATTTTCACAAAATTTTCTATAGAAATAAAATTTTGACAAAATTTTCTATAGGTATAAAATTTTGACAAAATTTTCTATAAGGATAAAATTTTGACAAAATTTTCTATAGAGATAACAATTTTACAAAATTTTCTATAGATATAAAAGTTTTATAAAATTTTCTATAGAGATAAAATTTTGACAAAATTTGTATAGAGATAAAATTTTGGCAAAATTTTCTATAGTGATAAAATTTTGGCAAAATTTTCTATAGTGATAAAATTTTGGCAAAATTTTCTATAGTGATAAAATTTTGACAAAATTGTCTATAGTGATAAAATTTTGACAAAATTTTCTACAGAGATAGAATTTTGACAAAATTTTCTATAGAGATAAAATTTTGACAAAATTCTCTATACAGATAAAATTTTGACAAAATTTTCTATAGTGATAAAATTTTGACAAAATTTTCTATAGTGATAAAATTTTGACAAAATTTTCTACAGAGATAGAATTTTGACAAAATTTTCTACAGAGATAAAATTTTGACAAAATTCTCTATAGAAATAATATGTTGCCCAAATTTTCTATAGAAATAAAATTTTAGCAAAATTTTCCATAGAAATAAAATGTTGACAAAATTTTCTATACAGATAAAATTTTGACAAAATTTTCTATACAGATAAAATTTTGACAAAATTTTCTATAGTGATAAAATTTTGACAAAATTTTCTATAGTGATAAAATTTTGACAAAATGTTCTATAGTGATAAAATTTTGACAAAATTTTCTACAGAGATAGAATTTTGACAAAATTTTCTACAGAGATAAAATTTTGACAAAATTCTCTATAGAAATAATATGTTGCCCAAATTTTCTATAGAAATAAAATTTTAGCAAAATTTTCCATAGAAATAAAATGTTGACAAAATTTTCTATACAGATAAAATTTTGACAAAATTTTCTATAGTGATAAAATTTTGACAAAATTTTCTATAGTGATAAAATTTTGATAAAATTTTCTATAGTGATAAAATTTTGACAAAATTTTCTATAGTGATAAAATTTTGACAAAATTTTCTATAGTGATAAAATTTTGATAAAATTTTCTATAGTGATAAAATTTTGACAAAATTTTCTATAGAGATAAAATGTTGACAAAATTTTCTATAGAGATAAAACTTTGACCAAATTTTCGATAGAAATAAAATTTTGACAAAATTTTCTATAGAAATAAAATTTTTACAAATTTTTCTATAGAAATTGAATTTTGGCAAAATTTCCTATAGAAATTAAATTTTGACAAAATTTCCTATAGAGATAAAATTTTGAAAAAAAATTATAAAGAAATAAAATTTTGACAAAATTTTCTATAGAAATAAAATTTTGACAAAATTTTCTATAGAAATAAAATTTTGACAAAATTTTCTATAGAAATAAAATTTTGACAAAATTTTCTACAGAAATAAAATTTTGACCAAATTTTCTATAGAAATAAAATATTGACAAAATTTTCTATAGAAATTAAATTTTGACAAAATTTTCTATAGAGATAAAATTTTGACAAAATTTTCTATAGAGATAAAATTTTGACAAAATTTTCCATAGAGATAAAATTTTGACAAAATTTTCTATAGAGATAAAATTTTGACAAAATTTTCTATAGAGATAAAATTTTTGACAAAATTTTCTATAGAGATAAAATTTTGACAAAATTTTCTATAGAGATAACATTTTGACAAAATTTTCTATAGAGATAAAATTTTGACAAAATTTTCTATAGAGATAAAATTTTGACAAAATTTTCTATAGAGATAACATTTTGACAAAATTTTCTATAGAGATAAAATTTTGACAAAATTTTCTATAGAGATAAAATTTTGACAACATTTTCTATAGAGATAAAATTTTCACAAAATTTTCTATAGAGATAAAATTTTGAAAAAATTTTCTATAGAGGTAAAATTTTGACAAAATTTTCTATAGAGATAAAATTTTGACAAAATTTTCTATAGAGATAAAATTTTGACAAAATTTTCTATAGAGATAAAATTTTGACAAAATTTTCTGTAGAGATAAAATTTTGATAAAATTTTCTATAGAGATAAAATTTTGACAAAATTGTCTATAGAGATAAAATATTGACAAAACTTTCTATAGAAATAAAATTTTGGCAAAATTTTCCATAAATATAAAATTTTGACAAAATTTTCTATAGAAATAAAATTTTGCCCACATTTTCCATAGAAATAAAATTTTGACAAAATTTTCTATAGAGATAAAATTTTGACAAAATTTTTTATAGAGATAAAATTTTGACAAAATTTTCTCTAGAAATAAAATTTTGACAAAATTTTCTATAGAAATAAAATTTTGACAAAATTTTCTATAGAGATAAAATTTTGACAAAATTTTCTATAGAAATAAAATTTTGTCAAAATTTTCTATAGAAATCGAGTCTAACCTCGTACAGTATTTATTGAAGTACATATGTTAGATGCCAGAGAGTATTGACATCCATCACTAATTCCAACTTTGTTTTATTCCTGGTCTATTTATTATCCTTACCGTCATATCCAAGGCAAACTACTGCACAAGAGTTTTTCAGCATGCTTTTTGTTTCGTTCTAATTATTGTTATCTAACTTAATTAAATAAAATTTGGTCATGACGATAATTACACGGAATAATGACATAGACATACACATGTCTATCTAGGAGAAAAACCAAACAAATTATTCTATTTTTACCAGAGCCCAAAATAGTTTTCAAAACCTGAGCATTCAACAGAATTTCCAATGAAGACAAAAATGATCCAATCAACAAAGGAAGGTCTATAAAGGCGGAAAAAAGGAGTAGAGGTTATCTACCTGTTTGGGATGTTAATAACCTCATCACTTTGTTACCTTAATACTCACACACACATGCACTCACACATGGATGATGATATGATGTCCCAGAAAAATACAATCAAAGTCCGTAATAAAGGCTTACACATCATTAACCGAATGAGGTTTGTTATAATAAAGTGGGAGGGAAAATTGTGCATGTATGTGTGACTTGTGTTTTCGGACGTATGTATGTATTTGTAGATTAGTCAAAGTCATTCAAACATTTTTTCCTATTTGATTCCCATGTCTGCAACAAAATGTTGTTGCCCAACGATAGTCATTTGTTGATATTGTCTTACTCAGCCAAATGGGTTTTTGTTGCTTTTTTGGACGGTCATATTCATTGACCCCCATGGCGTTATACGTTCCAAACGTCACTGAAATGTTTTGCTATTATTTAACTTTCAATGGAGCAGTCAATATAGAAGCAATTGGGATATTTGCCAATGTTGATGATGATGAGATTTTTGATACTGAACTGTCGTCGTCGTTCATGCTCGCATTACCTTGAAATGATGGGTTTTACAATTTTCTCAATAGCTATGGAGGGAGCTATTCGATACTGCAATCAAAAACTTATATGGATGGTGTATGAAATTTTAGTGGTCTTTAATTGATAAGGTTAATTTTCCAATAATATGGCAATTAATTTTTAATTGTCTACATAGGTGAAATTTCACAACCAAGGGTGAAGTCAAAAGGTTTAAAGTTTGCAAAACAATTTTCCAAATTATTTACTAATAATATTTAAGTTATTTAAAATTCTCTTAGGCCCATGGTGGGTATAAGCAATATTAATGTATTATTATTACTTATACAACACCATGGCTATTTGGTAATGGTAAATGAGGGCAATGAATGTTATGAATAATGTATTAATTATATAAATATTTTAATTCTTGCCGTTATAGACGTAAATCGGACAGAACAGTGCAGTGATGTCAGATGTAGGAAAAAATCATTTTTTGCAGGAATTTTTTTTCTAAAGCTACAAACGTAGGGAAAAAGGGTTGATTCTCAGTACAAATATAGCGATTTTTTTCTAAAATTTTACAAAAAATACTTTTGCTTAATATTTCACATTTTTTAAGATCCAAAACTTCATTAATTGAAGATAATTAATATTTATTTATATATTTTTAAAGGTAAATAGGTGTTCGCATACCGCAATGGTTATATTTACACACCTAAGGAGAGAAACAAGTTAAATCACTAAATTTTTAATTCGATTTTCTCATTTATAATCAACTGGAGGAATTTGTACAGTGCCCGTAAACTTTCATAACAAATAAGATAAAGTTTCTTCACACTTAATTTCTGTAATGAATTATTTTATGATGCTTATTTGAACTCTTTTTTATGAAACTGAATGTAAAAATAAATTTTTCGTAATTTTCTTATAATATTTCTTCGAATTTTACCGTAGAGAAAGTTGTAGGGGAAAATTTGGGACGTAGGAAAAAGGTAAATTTTTGAAGATGCGTAAGGAATTTTCAAAAATCCCCTGGTATCACTGGATCAGTGTCTACATTTTAAAGGCTATAACAAAGTACTTTAATATATTAAATGCTGGGTTTGTTGTAGAGGTGTGCACGTGACACGAAATTATCGTGACTCACGAAAATTTTCGTGATTCGTGCGTGAGTCGTGAGTCACGCTCATGACAACAGCGTGAGTGTGCGTGAGCGTGATTAACAAACCAAAATGTCGTGCGTGAGCGTGAGTCACGAAAATAATATATTCGTGAGTGTGCATGAGTTAGGAATTATACTCACGAAAATATTCCTGCTCACCAACATAAAACGCTTAAGAGTTAAATTCAATTACAATTTTAGTGACACCTGGGATGTTAAGAGTTTAATAACACTCTCGATTTTAATAATGCTCATGTTTTCAGACACTTCGGTAAGGTAAATTAATCATAAAATTATTCGTGAGTCACGATATTTTTCATGAGTCACGGTATTTTTCGTAAGTCAGGACGTTTTTGTGCGTGAGTGTGCGTGAGTACAAAATTTCTTTTCGTGAGTGTGCGTGAGTCCTACCAAAAAATATCGTGCGTGAGTATGATTTTTCAGTCGTGAGTGTGAGTAAACTATTACTCACGTGCACACCTCTAGTTTGTTGCTAACGATGATTATGACATTTCTGATACTTACATGTGGTTATTCATGCATTACAATTTTCTCAACAGCTATGGACGACCCATTCCAAACTGCATCAGCACAAATCAAAAATATACGGATGCAGTGTGAAATTTTAGTGGCCATCAATTAAATGACCGTTATTTTTTAATTAACTACATGGGTGAAATTTTATGGCTAATGTTAAAGTGAACATCTTCAAAGTTTATAGAATAATTTCTCACTTTATTTATATTATATTGTATTAAATAATATTAAGGTTATTTAAAATTCTATTAAGCCCATGGTGGGTATAAGTAATATTAATGTATTAATATTACTTATACTACACCATGGCTACAATTAAATTAAAATGCAAAAAAAATCAAAATAGAGGAATAGGCATTGCTGTGGAAAATCCGTAATTATTGAAAATTTAAACAAAGTATAATATTTTTGTCATCTCAGGCTAGTTGCAATAAAATCAAAATTTTGAACAGACAATACCATTAAAGCGGAGATCGTGTTCCAAATTCTCGAAAGCGGAAGTGGGATTTCTTTCACCATGTAATAAAATTGGCAGATCGATCAAATATATTGTCCAAATCTGTGATGAAAACTGATGAAGGGGCAACATTTATAGCCGAGTCCTCAGAAAATGATTTCACTATACAAGGGCTGCTTTTTATTTGGCGAGATATTGCAACAGACAGCTCTATCGTAAAGCTTTAAAGTTTAAGGTTATATATACTCAGAACGTTTTGACATAATCGCGCTAATTTCTGTTGTTTACAGCAACTTGAAAGATTCATCACGTCTAAAAACTTGAAATAAATCGTGAACATTTTCGAGCGAGTTTTGTTTTTTTTACAACTTTCGACGTGGATGAACTTATTCAAGCTCCGAACTTATTACGACGAAGCTCCGTCAAGGACCAGTGTTTGTCGGTTTTATGATGAATTCAACAAAGGTTGTAGAACGCTCCAAGACGAATTTCGCGACCTATCGTGTAATTGAGACAAGCAGCACAACTTCAAAATTGCTTGAAAATTTAACCGTCAAAACAATTTGTTCGCATCGGATACCAGGCAACTTGACAATCACTCAAAAAATATTTTATTGCCATAGAAATTTTGTCAAAATTTTATTTCTATAGAAAATTTTGTCAAAAATTTTTTTCTATAGAAAATTTTGTCAAAATTTTATTTCTATAGAAAATTTTGTCAAAATTTTATTTGTATAGAAAATTTTGTCAAAATTTTATTTCTATAGAAAATTTTGTCACAGTTTAATTTCTATAGAAAATTTTGTCAAGATTTTATTTCTATAGATAATTTTGCCACAGTTTTATTTCTATAGAAAATTTTTGTCAAAATTTTATTTCTATAGAAAATGTTGTTAACGTTTTATTTCTATAAAAAAATTTGTCAAAATTTTATTTCTAAGAAAATTTTGTCAAAATTTTATTTCTATAGAAAATTTTGTCAAAATTTTATTTCATTAGAAAATTTTGTCAAAATTTTATTTCTATGAAAAATTTTGTCAAAATTTTATTTCTATGGAAAATTTTGTCAAAATTTTATTTCTATGGAAAATTTTGTCAAAATTTTATTTCTATAAAAAATTTTGTCAAAATTTTATTTCTATAGAAAATGTTGTCACAGTTTTATTTGTTTAGAACATTTTGTCAAAATTTTATTTCTATAGAAAATTTTGTCAAGATTTTATTTCTATAGAAAATTTTGTCAAAACTTTATTTCTATACAAATTTTTGTCATTATTTTACTTCTATAGATAATTTTGTCACAGTTTTATTTCTATAAAATATTTTGTCACAGTTTAATTTCTATAAAAAATTTTGTCAAGATTTTATTTCTATAGAAAATTTTGTCAAGATTTTATTTCTATAGAAAATGTTTTCAAAATTGTATTTCTATAGAAAATGTTGTCAAAATTTTATTTCTATAGAAAATTTTGTCAAAATTTTATTTCTAAGAAAATTTTGTCAAAATTTTATTTCTATAGAAAATTTTGTCAAAATTTTATTTCTATAGAAAATTTTGTCAAAATTTTATTTCTATGAAAAGTTTTGTCCAAATTTTAGTTCTATGGAAAATTTTGTCAAAATTTTTTTTCTATAGAAAATTTTATCAAAATTTTATTTCTATAGAAAATTTTGTCAAAATTTTATTTCTATAGAAATGTTTGTCAAAATTTTATTTCTATAGAAAATTTTGTCAAAACTTTATTTCTATAGAAATTTTTGTCAAGATTTTACTTCTATAAAAAATTTTGTCAAAATTTGATTTATATAAAAAGTTTTGTCAAAACTTATTTCTATAGAAAATGTTGTCAATATTTTATTTCTATAGAAAATTTTATCAAAATTTTACTTCTATAGAATATTTTGTCAAAATTTTATTTCTAAAGAAAATTGTGCCAACATTTTATTTCTATAGAAATTTTTATCAAAATTTTATTTCTATAGAAAATTTTGTCAAAATTTTATTTCTATAAAAAATTTTGTAAAAATTTTATTTCTACAGAAAATTTTATCAAAATTGTATTTCTCTAGAAAATTGTGTCAAAATTTTATTTCTATACAAAATTTTATTTCCATAGATATTTTTGCCAAGATTTTTTCCAATTTTCCGTTAATGTAAGTTTTAATATTCCTTTTTTCAAATTGCCTTTTTCATATCATTGATGTTTATGGTTGTAGGGTATTACTCCTGATTCATAAATAAAATATGAATATTTCGTTCAATAAACAAGCTCCGCAACAAGCTACTTGTTACACATACTCCCATCAAACTGTCACATTCAAGACAGTATTCTTTTACTATTTTTTTATTTGTTTTCTATTTTTTGCCTTTTGTGTTTTGTTTATTTCGCTGATGTTGCCGATGATATGCCCTGAGAACATATCCAACCGTTGTGAATTCCACAGTTTTTGCTTTGTTGTCATCGTTGGTGCAAGTAAACTGAAATTGTCCTCTGGCCATTTCATTCACCGGAATATTTACACATCACACTTTATTGTTCTTTTGATATTTTTCTATTTTTTCATTGTTAAGGCAAAACGAAAAAGGTACTTTTAGTACAGGTAAGGCGGCAGACAACATGGTGTAAGCAACCGCCAAGAGCTTGTAGAGAATGTAAACATGACCAACAAGTAATCACTAGCAGCTAAGTGAATAGGCTACTAACTTACATGGGAATATTGGGACTTTCATGGATATTTAAATGCCTTCATGGACAATTACAAATAAAAATTCGATAATTTAGTTAATGCAATGGGTATTTTCTGATTTATTTCCAACAATATAGTACACAGTGTACAATGAATCGTATGACTAATAATATTTCAAAGGACCTAATGGCGTAAGATATATGTTAAGTAGAATAACTCATACACCGTACCCGTCATATTGTCATAGCCTCTAGAAATGCTCTGAAAGCAAAAGGAAATTTCGTTATTTTATTTTTTATTTGTTATTTATTTTTTTTATTTTATTTTTATGTAGCAATTTGCAAAATGCATATACATATAACGTCTCATACAAATTTAATTTGTTAAAATTATTATATTTATATTTTATCGTTATCTTATTTTTTAAGCAAAAATTTAATTTTTGCTTATTTTCTTGAAATGTTTTCAACAATAGTTTTTTAATGTTAGTTTTAAGTAAAAAAAAATAATTTTCTTTATAGGAAAATTTGTTAACATGAAATTTCGCCTATATCTTTTTTTTTTTTGTAAGATAAAAACTAATACATATATTTTTTTATTTATAAGGTAATAAACTGGGCTTATAATAAATTTTAATTAACATTGAAGCGTATGATTAATAATATCTTTACGGACATAATAGCGTATGATATATGTGTTATTTTTATAGGAAAGAATTTATATTTTTGAAATAAATAAATCATAATTCCACTCGAATATTTAAAAAAAGTTTTTTTAGTTTAACAACTTTTGGCTTCACTATTCAAAATATTTTCTTTTTAGTTTAGTCGAAGGCAAATCAAGTCCTGGAATGAAAAATTTTCACACAAAATAGATTTTGATATAGAATACGTTTTTCGCGAAATTTGATTTTAAAAGATGCATCTTTAAATAAATTTATTAAAAAAAACTTATTTAATATTTTACCAAAATTTAATTTTAAGATATTTTTTCAAAATTGGATTTTCGAAGACAAACTTTTAAATCAATTATTATAAAGTTTGTCTAAATTACAAAATCACCCAAATTTTATTTGGATTTTTAAGACAATTCTATATAATGATTTCATAAATGCATTATTTAATATTTTAATTAATTAATTTTAATTAATTTTTTAATTTCCATGTCAATATTATTTGGTCCATAAATTAGGACATTTTCATTTCCAAAAATTCCCAATTTAAATTAAAATTCTTAAAAAAAAAAAAACACCAAAACATTTTTGACAAGTTATTATTAAAAAAAATAAAAGGAGTCTGTAGAAAAACCGTAATAATTGAAAAATTGAAAAAAAAATCTATGCCACATTGCGAGTTACAATGAGATCAAGATTGCCAAACACAAAACCTGGAGATGACGGGTGATCAAAAGATCATCCGATTTAAGACGTCATCAAAATTAACACTTTCTCTGCCAAGCCTAAATGACACGAAGTAATTCTCATTAATATTTTGAGTTTATTTCCGTGTTAGGCGGATGGACAAAATAAAGAAAATGGAATAAAGGGATACTTATTGCAAGTTTTATCTTATTGTCGATTACAGTCACGGTTGTCACATTTGGTAGAATTCTACCAAAATTGGTAGCTTTTTTACTGTTGGGTAAAATTCTTGATGATAATTCTCAATAGAAATAAAATTTTGAGAAAATTTTCTATAGAAATAAAATTGTTACAAATTTTCTATAGAAATAAAGATTTGACAAAAGTTTCTATAAAAATAAAATTTTAAGAAAGAGGGGCCTTTGACAAAATTTTCTATAGAAATAAAATTTTGACAAAATTTTCTGTAGAAATCAAACTGTGGACAAAATTTTCTATAGAAATAAAATTATGACAAAATTTTCTATAGTAATAAAATTTTGATAAAAATTTCTGTAGAAATTAAACTGTGGACAAAATTTTCTATAGAAATTAAATTGTGGACAAAATTTTCTATAGAAATAAAATTTTGACAAAATTTTCTATAGAAATAAAATTTTGACAAAATTTTCTATAGAAATAAAATTTTGACAAAATTTTCTATAGAAATAAAATTGTGGACAAAATTTTCTATAGAAATAACATTTTGACAAAATTTTCTACAGAAATAAAATTTGAACAAAAATTTTCTATAGAAATAAAATTTTGACAAAATTTTCTATAGAAATACAATTTTGACAAAATTTTCTATAGAAATAAAATTTTGACAAAATTTTCTATAGAAATAAAAATTTGACAAAATTTTCTAAAGAAATAAAATTTTGACAAAATTTTCTATAGAAAAAAAAATTTGACAAAATTTTCTAAAGAAATAAAATTTTGACAAAATTTTCTATAGAAATAAAATTTTGACAAAATTTTCTATAGAAATAAAATTTTTGACAAAATTTTCTATAGAAATAAAATTTTGACAAAATTGTCTATAGAAATAAAATTTTGACAAAATTTTCTATAGAAATACAATTTTGACAAAAGTTTCTATAGAAATAAAATTTTGACAAAATTTTCTATAGAAATAAAGTTTTGACAAAATTTTCTAAAGAAATAAAGTTTTACAAAATTCTTTTTAGCACTTAGCCCCCTCCAAATAAAATCCTGCCTCCGTTTCTAGTCCAAATTCTCTATTTTATTTAAGAAAATGGAAAAAAAGAATTTCATGTGATTTATTATTTGAAACCTGATGTGGAAAAATTCTCCCAAAAATCCCAACATTTCTGGTAATTCCCCACTAAATTCCCAACTCAAAAATTTCGTATCCATCTACTATGAAATATCCCCCATATGTGCGAAAATCCCCAATACTTGCAATACTGCAAGGGGTGTACAATAAATCTTAATTCATCTTTACATGGATTTAGTAGATTTTAAAGTTTCGATGTCTTATTATATTTATTACAAAAACGAGATGTGTTTAACTCCAAATTAGTAATATTTCGTACATTTTTCTTACAACCGTTTTTTTACAAAATCCAAAACAGAACAGTTTATCTACTTACATCAGTTTTTTAACAAAATCCAAAAAAAGGAAAAATTTTACATCCCTCTTATTTCTCCGAAAAGCTAACGAATGATTGATATGGAATTTAAAAGGTCATATAAAAATAACGCATATGTAAGTGCTAAAATACATTTAATTTCATATTCATAAAGGGCAAAATGTCTCACATTGATTAATAACGTGTATATAAGATTGCACAAGAATGAGTAGTAATAAATTTTAAATGAGTTCTCGAATAACCAAAATTCTTTAGACATTTAACTTATTTAGATCATTAATAATAAAATAAATGTTCGATTTGTAATTTTTTTTATGTTATCTATTAAATTTGTTCTTTAGCAAAAAACGAATAATGTATATATTTTTTTCAATGCAACTGTTTTAAATTTGCTTTAGTTAATGTGTGGTATCGTATGATCTATATTAATTATTATGCCATGGTGCCGTATGACTAATAATATTTTAGTTTCCATAGTGTCGTATGATTAAAATTAATTTGGTTTCCATGATGTCGTATGATAAATGTCAATACATTAACGTAGTTCTAAAGTTACTCTACGTTTGAAATAACCCTTTTTATATCTCAACTAAAGCATGTAACAGTAGATCTCTCATTTTGAGCGACGGCGAGATTATGATTATAATACGAGCTTGGTATAAAGTATATGGTGCGGAAGGGTAGAAAACTATTTAGTATTGGACTTTTTCTAATCCTTCTAGGTTTGGAAAATAATTTTTACATGTGTTTGCAACTAATAAAATTTTCGGATAAAATTTACTGAAGACATATTGTGAAAATATAATCCATCAGTTTTTACTAGGCGAGAGGAGTGTGCAAGTTTTTTCTAAATGTAATGCTCCTCTCTGTAACTTCTCATTCTTTTAAATTTTTTTTTTTACCTTGAAAGACAAATACATTTATTTTATAAGTTAAGTAAGTTCTTACTGCGAACCTTGTATAGGATCATGGGTTCATGGGTTCAATCGTGGTGCTTCGAAGCAAGTCTATGACAATGAGACAAGTGATGAACCGCGGATCTACGCATATGAGCCGCAGGAGTCGACTATAGGGATATTTTAAGATGAACCAAATCCAACAAAAGTTTCGAAGCACTTCCAAGCACATTATCGAATGGTTTTTCAGAAAAATCTGGACATGTCGAAATTGTACCATTAGAACAACGCAGAACAGTCAATTCTGAGTGGTACATATTCATTTGTTTCTTTCTTTGTTCTCTTTCAAGAAATAAGGAAAACAACCACTCGAAGACCGATCACTATTCACCACAACAAAGCGAGCTCTCATGGTTCACACGGTTCTCTCGGCTCAAACAACTGCAGTTTTGAGCACTCCAAACATCGATTTGATGGGTCCAGTGTTGCCAGTATTTTTCTGGAATTGTGACTCTTTCATTCCCAAAAATGCCCATTTAAATTAAAATTCCATACAAAAAATCCTCAATACAATTAAAAATGGGTCGATACTAAGAAAAATATATTTTTTGTTTTCAATCATGAAATTAATATTGATTTTTAATTGAAACGTCTTCCAATTTGAGGAGAAATCCCCAAACTGACATCACTAAATGGATCATCCGGCGTATAGTCTTAACCTGGCACCGAATGACATGACTATCTACCAAAATTTTTTTCTACAGAAAATTTTGTCAAAATCTTATTTGTATAGAAATTTTTGCCAAATAGAAAATTTTGTCAACATTTTATTTCTATTGAAAAATTCGTCAAAATGTTATTTCTATAGAAAATTTGGTTAAAATTTTATTTCTATAGAAAATTTTCTCAACATTTTATTTCTATAGAAATTTTTTCAAAATTTTATTTCTATAGAAAATTTTGTCAAAATTTTATTTCTATAGAACATTTTGTCCACATTTTATTCCTATAGAAAATTTTGTCAAAATTTTATTTCTAAAGAAAATTTTGTCAAAATTTTATTTCTACAGAAAATTTTGTCAAAATTTTATTTCTACAGAAAATTTTGTCAAAATTTTATTTCTAAAGAAAATTTTGTCCAAATTCTATTTGTATAGAAATTTTTGCCAAATAGAAAATTTTGTCAAAATTTGATTTGTATAGAAAAATTCGTCAAAATAATAATATAATATAGAAAATTTGGTTCAAATTTTATTTCTATAAAAAATTTTGTCAACATTTTATTTCTATAGAAATTTTTTCAAAATTTTATTTCTAAAGAAAATTTTGTCAAAATTTTATTTCTACAGAAAATTTTGTCAAAATTTTATTTCTACAGAAAATTTTGTCAAAATTTTATTTCTAAAGAAAATTTGGTCAAAATTGTATTTCTACAGAAAATTTTTTTTTCTAAAGAAAATTTTGTCCAAATTCTATTTATACAGAAATTCCTGCCAAATAGAAAATTTTGTCAAAATTTGATTTGTATAGAAAATTTTGCCAAAATTTTTTTTCTATAGAAAATTTTGTCAAAATTTTATTTCTATAGAAAGTTTTGTCAAAATGTTATGTCTATAGAAAAATTTGTCAAAATTGTATTTCTATAGAAAGTTTTGTCAAAATTTTATTTCTATAGAAAATTTTGTCAAAATTTTATTTCTATAGAAAATTTTGTCAAAATTTTATTTCTGTAGAAAATTTTGTTAAAGTTTTATTTCTATACAAAATATTGTACAAATTTGATTTCTATAGAAAATTTTCTCAAAATTTTATTTCTTTAGAAAATTTTGTCAAAATTTTATTTCTGTAGAGAATTTTGTCCACAATTTAATTTCTATAGATAATTTTGTCAAAATTTTATTTCTATAGAAAATTTTCTCAAAATTTTATTATCATCAAGAATATTACCAAACAGTAAAAAATTTACCAATTTTGGTAGAATTCTACCAAATGTGGCAACCGTGACTGTAATCGATAATAAGATAAAATTTTCAATATGTATCCCTTTATTCCATTTTCTTAGTTAGTTAGTTAAGGAGTCGATTTTTCTATAGAAAAATTTGTGAAAATTTTATTTCTATAGAAAAATTTGTGAAAATTTTATTTCTATAGAAAATTTTGTCAAAATTTTATTTCTATAGAAAATTTTGTCAAATTTTTTTTTCTATAGAAAATTTTGTCAAAATTTTATTTCTATAGAAAATTTTTTATTTCTATAGAAAATTTTGTCAAATTTTTTTTCTATAGAAAATTTTGTCAAAATTTTATTTCTATAGAAATTTTTGCCAAAATTTTATATCTATTTTTGAATTACCTCTTAGTTCAAGAGGAATATTTTGCAAAATTTACCAAAACATCAAGAATTCTACCAATCTACCAAAGAGTACAATATCTACCAATTTTGGCAGAATTCTACCAATGGCATGGTTGCGCCATTGTGGTTTGGTTGCCATGGAGGCGTATGATAAGTATTTATTTATTATTGAGTATACACTTCCAGGAACATATAATATTGTTACGAATGTGATATTTCTAGATTTAAGTTTATTTAAATTAGTTTACGTTAATTTAAATTTCAAATTGTAACGATAAAATTACGTCATAACTTGTTAGAGTCATTTCTTTATTTTCTAGTAATTTCTTAAACATCTTTTGTGTTTCCAATCGTTCATTGTAAAAGTAACGCCTTTTGTTTTATGCCTGCACGACATCTACCTAATCTAGTAGAATGCACTAGATTATTAGCATAAGCCTAAAAGTATGTGTGCCATATCACCTATAAAGTAACGCCGATAGAATATTCCAGATGGCTGTAGGCAATGAAGATAACCAGTTGAATATGTGGTGTTAGATAAATTGTAACAAGATAGTTCTAGAAGGTTGTAGGCCAGACTATCCAGAATTTTCGAAATCGTCAAATCACGGTATATAAGCCCCTGGCGGAAGGTGCAGTCAAGTCAGTCGTAAGCTAAAGTTTATACAGTACACATCGTAGAGCAAATAAGTGAAACCAATCAGTTAAACAAATAAATTGTAGATTAACGTTATTGAAAAGAACTGTCTTTTTAATTATCGGGTAATTAAATACGCCTCAATATAAAAACGTAACAATTGGTGTCGGAAGTGAAATAACGAAAAAAATCTACAATGAAGTTTAATCAGCTCCGAGTGGAAGACTTGAAAAAGGAATTGAGCAAAATGGGGCAGTCGACTACAGGAAACAAGGCTCAATTACAAAAGCGACTACTGGAAGAGTTCGAGCGGCGCAGTATTGATATCGAAACACATGAGTTCGATTATAAGGAAGATCTTGACGAATCAGTAGTAGCCAGCGCCTTGAAAACTCCATCTGTAGCTTCTAATGTTGTTGATTACACATCGATGGTCAATATTTTAAGCAAATTGATGGAAGAAAATTCTCTAAAAATGCAAGAGAACTCAAGAAAAATGATGGAAGAAAATTCTCTAAAAATGCAAGAGAATTCTAGAAAAATAATGGAAGAAAATTCTCTAAAAATGCAAGAGAATTCTAGAAAATTGGAAGAAAAATTCGACGAAAATTCAAAAAAGATGGACGAAAATTCTAGAATTCTAAGTGAGAATCTTCAACAAATTGCTGAAGGCATGGAAAAACGTGTGGACCATATCGAAAGCCAAATTGGGGAGCTGGATAAGAAGATTATTTCTGTGGATGAGAAAATTATGGTTCATGATGAGAAGTTTCTACACATTGAAAGAAAAATGTCAGAGCTGGAAATTAAAGGTGGACCAGTGCGCGTTATCGAGGGCTCAAAAACCAAACCTCCTGTTTTCGATGGCTCAACTTCATTTGATGTCTTCAAATTCCAATTCGAAATGGTTGCTTGTAGAAATTTGTGGAACGACAACGACAAAGCAATTGAACTTCTATTGGCATTAAAGGGCAATGCCGCTGACGTGATACAAAGCATTCCCGCTGCCTCTAGAAATAATTATAATGAAGTAATAGCGGCACTTCAACGTAAGTACGGCGGAGAACATAAGCAAGACATCTTCAGAATGGGATTAAGAGGAAGAGTCCAGAAGTCAAATGAGACTCTACAGGACTTTGCAACAGAGGTTGAGCGGTTGGTGCTTTTGACATATCCAGGAGAAAGTCATCCACTTGTGGACCGCATCAAGATCGAGACCTTTGTGAATGGAATTAGAGACCCTGATATAAAATGTGCAACATATGCGTCACAAAAGGCTACATTCGCAGAAACAGTAACATTTGCACATGCACAAGAAACTGCGAGATTGTTGGCACGGCCTCAAATTCACAAAGTACGCAGAGTAGAGACCCAGTGTGAAGAAACGCAATCGGTCATTGAATTGGTAAAAGAGGCTCTAAGGCAGATAATGCAAGAAATGAAGCAGCAGGCAAATAAATCTAGAATAAAATGCTATAACTGTGATAAGGCTGAACATCTATCCCGGGAATGTAAAGCGTGGCGTAAAACGTCGGGGTCAATCTCGCCATCTCCATTAAACAATAATCATAAGAAGGCAACCACAAAGCCAAGCGACTCAAATTTAAATTTTGCGGATAATAGAAAAGGTGGCAAACAAGTTATTGATCAAGCCTTGACACGACGGCATTGCAATGTAGAAAGCACACGCTACTCGAAGGCTGAACCACAGGAGACAGTTGTAAATGTCAGGCAGTTACACATCGAATCTGGCACAGACTGGTCAACAGAGCAACGTAAAGATCCCATTCTGAGAAAAATTATTTCGGCGAAAGAAGAAGATAAGAAACCCAGTAAGAAAGACATCGCAGCCAGGGATCCGGAGCGGTCCATTTTTTTCGCTCCGCTCCGCTCCCGCTCCGGAGAAAAAAAAACCGCTCCGCTCCTCGCTCCGCTCCGAGAAAAAAAAAATCGCTCCGCTCCGCTCCGCTCCTCTTCGAGAAAATTATAGTACAAACATTGTATTATTTGTTCAATTGAGTTTTATTTTATTTAGAAAAATCGGGCGGTACATATATGGGAGCTATAGCTAAATCTGAACCGATTTCGATGATTTTTTGCACATATAGTTAGTGCTATAGAAGATTACATTTCGCCAACTTTGAGTAAGATCGGTTGATAAATAAGGGTTTTATGACCTAATTTGACAAAATCGGGCGATACATATATATGGGACCTATATCTAAATCTGAACCGATTTCGATGAAATTTTCAGACTTAAAGGGTGATACAGAAGATTATTTTGTGCTAAATTTGACGACGATCGGTTAGTAAAAAAAGTGCAACGTGACCCCATTTGTCGAAATCGGGCAATACATATATATGGGAGCTATATCTAAATTTGATCCGATTTCTTCCAAATTCAATAACGTTCGTCCTTGTGCCCAAAAAAACTTCCTGTACCAAATTTCATCAAAATCGGTTAATAATTGCGACCGAAATCCTGTGAACAACAAATACATGGACAGACGGACGGATGGACGGACGGACTCCAAGCGCTAGATCGACTCAGGAGGTGATTCTGAGTCGATCGGTATATATTTTATGGGGTCTAAAATCAATATTTCTTGTAGGCACATTTTTTGACAGATCAAACTTATTATACCCTAACCAATATGTGGTTTAGGGTATAATGACTTTAAAACAATGTGTTGAAATATTTTATTAATTTTGAAGATTTTTTCAGAAATATTAAATCCATTTTGACTTCATTAAAACGAAATTTGCATTCATGTTAGGATACACATTTTTATGTCGAATCACTTAGCTATAAGGACAAACAGACTTCATTGAAAAGTTTAGAGACTTTTAGACAAGGAAAAAACTTTATTTCAGAGAAATACGTCTTCTATTCTAAGCAAAATTCGTATTCGTATTTTAAGCATGTGAAATATTTGGCCTCCCGACAATATTCTTTGCGGTGCACCATCTACTATTTAATATGTGATAGAAACCAAATTTATGAAAATGGGCCAAAATGGACCAAATTCTGTTTGGTCCGACCATCGGACCAAATTTAAAAATTAGAAATCTTTTGGACCAATTTTGGTTCGATCGGACCAAAACGGCAATGCTGATTGGAATTGAAAGTCTATACTCAGAGTAGAAGTAACTACTCTCCGAAAGTTTTTTTTTTTTGTTTTGCAACAGACGTAGAGAAGAGGTTTTGTTATATTTGTAATGGTGTGTGTGTATGTTTATATTTGCAACAACCTCCATCGACATCAGTCCGTGGTATACCTACGAATATTCTTACTCAGATCTAGTGTTACCTAATTTCGCTTTTTTCCCCTTTATTGTATAATAAATGTATATGCGCACATTTTTCAACCAAAATTGAAACTATCCATAATTTTAATTAAATTTTCGAGAACTAATATCAGAAATAAAAGAATGCTAGGTATAGTACAATATTAAAGCAAATGTGAATGAAAAAAAGCATGCCCGGTTCCAAAGATTTTGTCTTTACTTTAACAATTTGGGTATTAATTCCGAGCCAAAGAAGCGGAGAATACAAGTAAGGATACTTTAAAGACGTAATTATCTTTTAAATTTGGGGGTTATGTACTTGCTTCTAGGAAGCAAATGTTAATTTTTAATTTTTTTTAGATTTTTTTTTCGTCAGTTGTTATCAAAATCCTTTAAAAAGGAGTTAACGAGTTATTTTTTTCCATGTTAAGACTCGACTTCCAGTAGAAATTATGCTATGTTTCAAGTAAAAAGCGTCTTTAAAATAAAGTGTTGAAAAACATGTCTTATTTTTTAACGATTTTTTTGCTTTGTAGGCAAGATGCAAAAAGGAAACAAATTTAAAGACAATTTTATTAATTTTAAAGAATTTTTCTTAATTATTAAAGTCACGATGACCTTACCTCAAAAATTGTATCTTTCATGTTATGATACACATTTTTAAGTAAAATCACTTAATTATAAGGACATTACAACTTCATTCAAAAGTTTATTGCCTTTTGGACAAGAAAAAAAAACTTTATTTTAGAGAAATGCGTCTTCCATGTTAAGCAAAATTTTGCATTCTTATTCTAAGGACATGGAATCTTTGACTTCACGACAATATTTTTTCAGTGTAGAAAACTAAAAATTAAATATAAATAAGATCGTTTAATTGCATTTATTTGACGTTCATTACAAACATCTTTGTAGTAATACGGGATGAAATTGATCGAAAGTACTGTTGTTACTTTTACAACACATACTAGATATATATTTTGACATTTGCCGTTTTTGAAAACAATTACTAAAAAACACGTTGTGTTTTCCCCAATGTACGTACGTACAAAAATACATATCGCACATTTTAAACGTTTACTCACACTACGCTAAGTATTTACTAGCTAAATTTGAAATTACCTACACAGTGGAATTTCAAGTTACACATTTCATTCAAGTAATATTTTATTCGGAGCGGAGCGGTTTTTCATTTGGAAACCGCTCCGCTCCCGCTCCGCTCCGGATTTTAAAAATACCGCTCCCGCTCCGGCAAAAAAAGGGCTTGCTCCGCTCCGCTCCGCTCCGGATCCCTGATCGCAGCCGAAAGCCCACTTATGAAATCATACTGGGCTCAATGGGACAGTCTATGTCTGGTCAACGGAACCCTACAACGTAAGTGGGAAAGTGAAGATGGCAAGAATAGCCGCAACTTGATAATCGTGCCAGATTCTAAGATAAAGGATGTTTTGACGGAATTCCACAATGGACCTAGTGGAGGTCACTTAGGAATAACCAAAACAGCCGAGAAAGTGAAGCAACGATTCTACTGGGTTGGATGCCAGAAATCAATTGCTGAATGGGTGGCAAATTGTGAGAAGTGCATAAAGGCGAAAGGGCCAAGACGAAAAAGTAGAGGTCTTATGCAAGAGTATAGGCCAGGAGCGCCTTTTGAAAGAATAGCAATGGACGTTGCAGGGCCTTTCCCAGTAAGTGATTCTGGAAATCGATATGTCCTTGTGGTCATGGACTACTTCAGCAAGTGGCCAGAAGTTTATGCCATTCCTAACCAAGAGGCGAAGACGATTGTAGATGTAGTCGACAAGAACTGGATATGTCGCTACGGTGTGCCGACCGAGATACACTCAGACCAAGGAAGAAATTTTGAATCGGCCATATTCAAAGAGATGTGTGACTCCCTTGGTATCAAGAAAACAAGGACTACGCCATTGCATCCGCAGTCTGATGGCATGGTAGAAAGGTTTAATCGCACTCTGGAAGAACATCTTCGAAAGGTGGTGGATAACGGCCAACGAGACTGGGACGATCATATACCAAAGTTTTTGCTGTCGTATAGATCAGCCATACATGATTCTACGTCACGAACACCGGCCAAGGTCCTATTCGGAACGGAATTGAAGTTGCCCGGAGATTTGATATTTGGCGCTACACCCAATGAGCTCGCCATGGAAGAAACCAGTAACGACATACCAAACACATTTGGTAAAGTTCACGAATCAGTGCGAAACAAAATAAAAATGGTTAGCAACAGAATGAAGGCGAGATATGATCGTGCAGCAAACACTGAGGGCTTTAGTGAAGGACAACTGGTTCTGCTATTCAACCCGCAACGAAAGAAAGGATTATGTCCTAAACTACAAACACAGTGGGAAGGCCCATATAAAGTCATCAAGAAGATCAATGATGTTGTATACCGCATTCAAAAAGACGACAGCCCAAGGTCAAAGATGAAAGTCGTTCACCTGGAACGTTTGGCTCCATACGGAACGGGTTCTGTGCCTATTCGGGACGAACAGGCTTAAGCGGGAGGCAGTGTTACGAATGTGATATTTCTAGATTTAAGTTTATTTAAATTAGTTTACGTTAATTTAAATTTCAAATTGTAACGATAAAATTACGTCATAACTTGTTAGAGTCATTTCTTTATTTTCTAGTAATTTCTTAAACATCTTTTGTGTTTCCAATCGTTCATTGTAAAAGTAACGCCTTTTGTTTTATGCCTGCACGACATCTACCTAATCTAGTAGAATGCACTAGATTATTAGCATAAGCCTAAAAGTATGTGTGCCATATCACCTATAAAGTAACGCCGATAGAATATTCCAGATGGCTGTAGGCAATGAAGATAACCAGTTGAATATGTGGTGTTAGATAAATTGTAACAAGATAGTTCTAGAAGGTTGTAGGCCAGACTATCCAGAATTTTCGAAATCGTCAAATCACGGTATATAAGCCCCTGGCGGAGGGTGCAGTCAAGTCAGTCGTAAGCTAAAGTTTATACAGTACACATCGTAGAGCAAATAAGTGAAACCAATCAGTTAAACAAATAAATTGTAGATTAACGTTATTGAAAAGAACTGTCTTTTTAATTATCGGGTAATTAAATACGCCTCAATATAAAAACGTAACAATATATTACTATTCATAATAATCTAATATAATTATTTCTTGTATATTTTCGAATCTTAAAGAAAATGAAATACTTCCGATAATTTTCTCTGAAATACCTTATTAATTTGCAATCTATAAGGGACAGAATCGTTGTAGAAGTACAAGAGTATGAAAGAGTATGCAACCTTTGAGTGTATTGATACCTATGAAAAGGGAATGATTTGACAGGAAATGCAGAGGAAAATTGTTGCTTCCCCCTTGAAAACAATACTGAAACTTAAATACACTCACACTCATAAAAAACAGAAACAAATAAAAGCAATGAAGAAAATGGGGCCTATGTAAATACCAACTGTGGGTAGGTATATTCAGCCCCATTAATATTTATAAGTATTTCAGCTCGTATCTAGGTATATTTACCATAGCCTAAATGTATAGACATAGACACGTTCACTTATTGGAGTAGGTTCATACATTTGAATACTGCTATAAAGGCACGGCAGGAGCGTAGATTTTAGATTTTGCGATTTCAGCATAATTTGATTGTTCAACAAGCAGTACGTACGTATAGATCCTCTTCAATTCAATACTAACTACGCCCATCGTCATAACATAGTTTTAAGGAAGTAGACTACGTATTAGGTCGTCTGCAAAACTGTTGAACATTTCTGCTTGGTATAAAAAGTTCTTGACATTTACAAATTGGAAGGAAGTAAGATAACAATACTCGTATTCAACATTAGAGTAGAACACGAAAACCTACGCATAAGGAGATGATTGCATGTTCATATCAACGCATAGTATATGAATGTGTGGTTTGACGCTAATGTTCATTTATATAAATATCCTTGAAGCAACAACGTCCTCGTCCTCGTCATCATCATCATTATTTTTATTCTCATGTAGGTAGTTAGAAATAATGCCTAGCATATGAATTGGATTCGTAACAGAGAGTACAAATATTTTATTGAGACGTACGTGTGTTTTATGTATGAGTTTATGATTCACTTCAACATGAAATCATAAATAAATGAAATGCTTATTTCCCCCAAGATGAATGAACGCAGGTAACTCTTTTTCATGTATTTCGTCTGCACTGGAATTGGAATTAGAAACTAAGAACAAGATGTTCCAGCAGAAAAACAGAAAGACCTTCCATGTGTAAAAAGTTAAAACAAAATGTTTGAAATTTTTCTTCAGATTATACTATTGGAAATGAATGTGGTACATGCAGATAATGTCCGTAAGGTACCTTTTCTCGCTATCCTGCATCATACGAGCACCACGAACAACAACAAAATAGATTGCGGACGTCCCAGAAATGATGGATCAACGATGTATTGAATTTTTGCAATTATTTCTAGCCAACTTTGTCATTCCGTTTGTACCGCATCAGAATATTGTGCTCCATATATGTTGCAATCAAGTTCAGGTTTCTTGCTATACCACTCGTCTGGCTGATAGATTTATTCCAGTGAATGTCGATTTCATTGTTTAGAAAAACATTTTGATCTATTTCATTCAGAAGTTAGTTGTTCGTGATGGAATTCAAGCGTAGTAGTGGGAACTGAGACTGCCCTATACACTACGAACTTGTATCGGTCTTGGGCTTGATCCATTTTTCGTAAGGTCATGGGTTTCCTTGAAATTTACTATTCAGGAGATTACTTTGGTCACCATACTTTTAGAAAGTGACAAATTTAAAATTTAATACTCGACTAATAAATTCAATTATTTGTTAATAACCCCCAAGAAGCTCTGTTAATGCTACGTTAGCTAACGAACTTTTAAACCGTGATATCTGCATATCTGTCATCTTACGTATATATTCCATATGCCAGTTAGAAACTTAACTGCTGAAAAATGTTCAGTTAAAGTTATCCGGAGAAAAGATAATTCCATTTTTCTTTCTGTTAACTGGCAGTTAAAGCCTAACGGAGCTACATGAAAATGGCCGTAAGACATCTATCATTTACGCAAGATAGGGGGTCAAAATGTACAAAAACTATTACAGAATAAATGAATGTAATAACAAGTGGCGCAGTAAGGCACAAGGTGATACAAAAAGGTTAAAAATGTGGCAAAACAAAAAAGCAGCACAAACGTATCATCGTTTGAAAAAAGTGGCAAATTTGCCTTTAAAGTGACACAACAGTAACGATTTTCCTTCCGCAACGGTTTTTTTTAATCAACGTAAAAATGTTCTTTGTGGATCAGAAAGTGATACAAAATTGGCGCAGAAGCGAAGAATTTAACATGGGCTTGTCATAACCATTTTACCAGTTGTTGTTGCATTTCCATCACTTCTTAAGGCGTGATCCGAATTAAGTGTCTTCGATGTGAATTAAAAAAAGTTGTGATATTTTGCCATTAAAAATCATCAATTTTTTATGATTTTTAATGCATACTAACGCTTGTCCGAAAGTTGTCAAAAGTTTGTTTTTATAGACAATTTTCTCAAAATTTTATTTCTATAGAAAATTTTGTCAAAATTGTACTTCTATAGAAATTTTTTTCAAAATCTTATTTCTGTAGAAAATTTTGTCAAAATATTATTTCTGTAGAAAATTTTGTCAAAATATTATTTCTACAGCAAACTTTGTTAATACCTTATTTCTATACAAAATTTTGTCAAAATATTATTTCTACAGAAATTTTATCAAAATTTTATTTCTATAGAAATTTTACGAAACTCTTATTTCTATAGAAAATTTTATTAAAATTTTCTTTAAAAATTTTTGTCAAAATTTTATTTCTACATAAATTTTGTCAAAAATTTTATTTCTATGGAAAATTTTGTCAATATTTTATTTTATAGCAACTTTTGTTCAAAATTTTATTTCTATAGAAAATTTCGCCAAAACTTTATTTCTATAGAAAATATCGTCAAAATTTTATTTCTATAGAAAATATCGTCAAAATTTTATTTTTATAGAAAATTTAGTCAAAATTTTATTTCTATAGAAATTTTGTCAAAATCTTATGTCTACAGCAAACATTGACAATATCTTATTTCTATAGAAAATTTTGTCAAAATATTATTTCTACAGAAATTTTGTCAACATTTTATTTCTATAGAAATTTTGTCAAAATCTTATTTCTGAAAATTTTGTCAATATTTCATTTCTTTAAAAATGTTTGTCAAAATTTTATTTCTACAGAAATTTTGTCAAAAATTTTATTTCTATAGAAAATTTTGTCAAAATTTTATTTCTATAGAAAATTTTTGTCAAAATTTTATTTCTATAGAAAATTTCGTCAAAATTTTTTTTATACCCACCACCATAGGATGGGGGGTATATTAACTTTGTCATTCCGTTTGTAACACATCGAAATATTGCTCTAAGACCCCATAAAGTATATATATTCTGGGTCGTGGTGAAATTCTGAGTCGATCTGAGCATGTCCGTCCGTCCGTCCGTCCGTCTGTTGAAATCACGCTAACTTCCGAACGAAACAAGATATCGACTTGAAACTTGGCACAAGTAGTTGTTATTGATGTAGGTCGGATGGTATTGCAAATGGGCCATATCGGTCCACTTTTACGTATAGCCCCCATATAAACGGACCCCAAAATTTGGCTTGCGAGGCCTCTAAGAGAAGCAAATTTCATCCGATCCGGCTGAAATTTGGTACATGGTGTTAGTATATGGTCTCTAATAACCATGCAAAAATTGGTCCACATCGGTCCATAATTATATATAGCCCCCATATAAACCGATCCCCCGATTTGGCTTGCGAGGCCCCTAAGAGAAGCAAATTTCATCCGATCCGGCTGATATTTGGTACATGGTGTCAGTGTATGGTCTCTAACAACCATGCAAAAATTGGTCCACATCGGTCCATAATTATATATAGCCCCCATATAAACCGATCCCCCGATTTGGCTTGCGAAGCCTCTAAGAGAAGGAAATTTCATCCGATCCGGCTGAAATTTGGTACATGGTGTTAGTATATGGTCTCTAACAACCATGCAAAAATTGGTCGACATCGGTCCATAATTATATATGGCTCCCATATAAACCGATCCCCCGATTTGGCTTGCGAGGCCGCTAAGAGAAGCAAATTTCATCCGATCCGGCTGAAATTTTGTACGTGATGTTAGTATATGGTCTATAATAACCATGCAAAAATTGGTCCACATCGGTTCATAATTATATATAACCCCCATATAAACCGATCACCAGATTTGACCTCCGGAACCTATTGGAAGACCAAAATTCATCTGATTCAGTTGAAATTTGGTATGTGGTGTTAATATATGGCCTCAAACACCCATGCAAAAATTGGTCCATATCGGTCCATAATTATATATAGGCCCCATATAAACCGATCCCCAGATTTGACCTCCAGAGCCCCTTGGAAGAGCAAAATTCTTGCCATTCGGTTGAAATTTGGTACGTGATGTTAGTATATGGTATCCAACAACCATGCAGGAATTGGTTCCTATCAGTCCATAATTATATATGGCTCCCATATAAACCGATCCCCAGATTTGACCTCCGGTGCCTTTTGGAGAAGCAAAATTCATCCGATCTGCTTGAAATTTGGTACGTGGTGGTAGTATATGATATTTAACAACCATGCCAAAAGTGGCCCATATCAGTCCATAATCGTACATAGCCCCATATAAACCGATCCCGAGATTTGGTTTTGGAACCTCTTGGAGGAGCAAATTTCATCCGAGTGAGTTGAAATTTGGTACATTGTGCTAGTATATGGTCGTTAACAACCATGCCTAACTAGGTCCATATCGGTCTATAGTTATATATGGCCCTCAGATAAATCGATCCCCAATCACACAAAAATTGGTCCATATCAAGTTCATAATTGTATATAGCCCCCATATAAGCGACCCCCATATTTCAATTCTTGCTCTCTACGTACAAAAAGTCCATATCGATTCGTAATTATTTGTAGACTTAACTATACATAACTTTATTGTCTAATATATACCATGTATGGACTAAATCACAGTCTTTCGTAGAAGTTTCTACGCAATCCATGGTGGTGGGTACATAAGATTCGGCCTGGCCGAACTTGCGGCCGTATGTACTTGTTCTATAGTAACTTTTGTCAAAATTTTATTTTTATAGAAAATTTAGTCAAAATTTTATTTCTATCAAAAATTTTAAAAATTTTATTTCTATCGAAAATTTTTTTTTCAAAATTTTAATTCTATAGAGAATTATGTCAAAATTTTATTTCTATAGAAAATTTTGTCAAAATTTTATTTCTTTAAAATTTTGTCAAAAATTTTATTTCTATAGAAAATTTTGTAAAAATTTTATTTCCATAGAAAATTTTTTTCAAAATTTTATTTCTATAGAAAATTTCGTCAAAATTTTATTTCTATAGTAACTTTTGTCAAAATTTTATTTTTATAGAAAATTTAGTCAAAAGTTTATTTCTATAGAAAATTTTGTCAAAATTTTATTTCGATCGAAAATTTTGTCAAAATTTTATTTCTATCGAAAATTTTGTCAAAATTTCATTTCTATAGAAAATTTTGTCAAAATTTTATTTTTACAGAAAATTCTGTTTCTATAGAAATTCTGCCAAAATTTTATTTCACCATTTTATATCTACAGAAAGTTTTGTAAAAATCTTTTTTCTGCAGAAATTTTGTCAAAATTTTATTTCTATAGAAAATTTTGTCAAAATTTTATTTCTATAAAAATATTTGTCGAAATTTTATTTCTATAGAAAATTTTGTCAAAATTTTATTTCTATAGAAATTTTTGTCAAAATTTTATTTTTATAGAAAATTTTGTCAAAATTTTATTTCTATAGAAAATTTAGTCAAAATGTTATTTCTATCAAAAATTTTAAAAATTTTATTTCTATCGAAAATTTCTTTTTCAAAATTTTAATTCTATAGAGAATTATGTCAAAATTTTATTTCTATAGAAAATTTTGTCAAAATTTTATTTCTTTAAAATTTTTTTCAAAATTTTGTCAAAAATTTTATTTCTATAGAAAATTTTGTCAAAATTTTATTTCCATAGAAAATTTTTTTCAAAATTTTATTTCTATAGAAAATTTCGTCAAAATTTTATTTCTATAGTAACTTTTGTCAAAATTTTATTTTTATAGAAAATTTAGTCAAAAGTTTATTTCTATAGAAAATTTTGTCAAAATTTTATTTCGATCGAAAATTTTGTCAAAATTTTATTTCTATCGAAAATTTTATCAAAATTTCATTTCTATAGAAAATTTTGTCAAAATTTTATTTTTACAGAAAATTCTGTTTCTATAGAAATTCTGCCAAAATTTTATTTCACCATTTTATATCTACAGAAAGTTTTGTAAAAATCTTTTTTCTGCAGAAATTTTGTCAAAATTTTATTTCAATAGAAAATTTTGTCAAAATTTTATTTCTATAAAAATATTTGTCGAAATTTTATTTCTATAGAAAATTTTGTAAAAATTTTATTTCTATAGAAATTTTTGTCAAAATTTTATTTTTATAGAAAATTTTGTCAAAATTTTATTTCTATAGAAAATTTTGTCAAAATTTTATTTCTATAGAAAATTTTCCCAACATTTTATTTCTATAGAAAATTTTGTCAAAATTTTATTTCTATAGAAAATTTTGTCAAAATTTTGTTTCTATAGAAAAATTTGTCAAAGTTTTATTTCTATAGAAAATTTTGTCAAAATTTAATTTCTATAGAAAATTTTGTCAAAATCCTTTTTCTATAGAGAATTATGCCAAAATTTTATTTCTATAGAAAATGTTGTCAAAATCTTATTTCTATAGAAAATTTTGTCCAAATTTTATTTCTATAGAAAATTTTGTCAAAATTTTATTTCTACAGAAAATTTTGTGAACATCTTATTTCTATAGAGAATTGTGTCAAAATTTTCTTTCTAAAGAAATTCTGTCAAAATTTTATTTCAACATTAATATCTATAAAAATTTTTGTAAAAATCTTATTTTTATAAAAATTTTGTAAAAATCTTATTTCTCTAGAAATTTTTATTTCTATAGAAATTTTGTCAAAATTTTATATCTATAGAAAATTTTGTCAAAATTTTTATTTCTATAGAAAATTTTGTCAAAATTTTATTTCTATAGATTTTTTTTTCAAAATTTTATGTCCAACGAAAACGTTGTCAAAATTTTATTTTTATAGTTGGCGAAGAATATTTTACAAAATCTACCAAAGCATCAAGAATTCTACCAATCTACCAAACAGTAAAAAATTTACATTTTTTTGTAGAATTCTACCAACTATGGCAACCGTGGTTACAGAATGTCTAGATGCTAATTTTCTACCAACTTTTCAAAATTCTTTAATTTCATGGAGCGTAGAAATTGATCTCGCGTCAAAATTGTATACGTGGGTCTTATAATGTATAGAGCTAACTTAAAACTTAACAAGTACATACGGCCGCAAGTTCGGCCAGGCCGAATCTTATGTACCCACCACCATGGATTGCGTAGAAACTTCTACGAAAGACTGTGATTTAGTCCATACATGGTATATATTAGACAATAAAGTTATGTATAGTTAAGTCTACAAATAATTACGAATCGATATGGACTTTTTGTACGTAGAGAACAAGAATTGAAATATGGGGGTCGCTTATATGGGGGCTATATACAATTATGAACTTGATATGGACCAATTTTTGTGTGATTGGGGATCGATTTATCTGAGGGCCATATATAACTATAGACCGATATGGACCTAGTTAGGCATGGTTGTTAACGACCATATACTAGCACAATGTACCAAATTTCAACTCACTCGGATGAAATTTGCTCCTCCAAGAGGTTCCAAAACCAAATCTCGGGATCGGTTTATATGGGGCTATGTACGATTATGGACTGATATGGGCCACTTTTGGCATGGTTGTTAAATATCATATACTACCACCACGTACCAAATTTCAAGCAGATCGGATGAATTTTGCTTCTCCAAAAGGCACCGGAGGTCAAATCTGGGGATCGGTTTATATGGGAGCCATATATAATTATGGACTGATAGGAACCAATTCCTGCATGGTTGTTGGATACCATATACTAACATCACGTACCAAATTTCAACCGAATGGCAAGAATTTTGCTCTTCCAAGGGGCTCTGGAGGTCAAATCTGGGGATCGGTTTATATGGGGCCTATATATAATTATGGACCGATATGGACCAATTTTTGCATGGGTGTTTGAGGCCATATATTAACACCACATACCAAATTTCAACTGAATCAGATGAATTTTGGTCTTCCAATAGGTTCCGGAGGTCAAATCTGGTGATCGGTTTATATGGGGGTTATATATAATTATGAACCGATGTGGACCAATTTTTGCATGGTTATTATAGACCATATACTAACATCACGTACAAAATTTCAGCCGGATCGGATGAAATTTGCTTCTCTTAGCGGCCTCGCAAGCCAAATCGGGGGATCGGTTTATATGGGGGCTATATATAATTATGGACCGATGTCGACCAATTTTTGCATGGTTGTTAGAGACCATATACTAACACCATGTACCAAATTTCAGCCGGATCGGATGAAATTTCCTTCTCTTAGAGGCTTCGCAAGCCAAATCGGGGGATCGGTTTATATGGGGGCTATATATAATTATGGACCGATGTGGACCAATTTTTGCATGGTTGTTAGAGACCATACACTGACACCATGTACCAAATATCAGCCGGATCGGATGAAATTTGCTTCTCTTAGGGGCCTCGCAAGCCAAATCGGGGGATCGGTTTATATGGGGGCTATATATAATTATGGACCGATGTGGACCAATTTTTGCATGGTTATTAGAGACCATATACTAACACCATGTACCAAATTTCAGCCGGATCGGATGAAATTTGCTTCTCTTAGAGGCCTCGCAAGCCAAATTTTGGGGTCCGTTTATATGGGGGCTATACGTAAAAGTGGACCGATATGGCCCATTTGCAATACCATCCGACCTACATCAATAACAACTACTTGTGCCAAGTTTCAAGTCGATATCTTGTTTCGTTCGGAAGTTAGCGTGATTTCAACAGACGGACGGACGGACGGACGGACATGCTCAGATCGACTCAGAATTTCACCACGACCCAGAATATATATACTTTATGGGGTCTTAGAGCAATATTTCGATGTGTTACAAACGGAATGACAAAGTTAATATACCCCCCATCCTATGGTGGTGGGTATAAAAAAAAAAAAACTATATTTAATTCCAATAACCATACCCCTCCCTCCTAGTTAAACTCTTCATTAAGGTATGCCTTATAAAAATCGATCAATGAAATAGCAGTAACAACATCGAGTCCTTCATTTGCCATTTCCATTTACTGATATTTGAGTAACCACGGAAAATTTTAAATTTCTATCTATCTTTATACAATCCTTTTCAAATCCGCTCTCATAGCCTTGGACAAAGTAATAAAACACCTCTATTTACTCATATCCCAGCAAGATAGAACAAATCCCCTATTTACTTAGAGTATAGCTGGAAAAATACAAATGCTGGTTGTAATTTAACTCTCAGTAGCACATGACCCAAAGCATATCCTCTAGTACACTCACTCAACTTAAAAACTTTCCACTTTTGAAGAGACCGCGTTTCGTAGAGCCGTAATTTGAGAGCCTCCATATTTATTATAATGAACAATTGTCAGTGGAAAGAAGAGAGCATGAATGTTACTGTGTGTGGGTGGGTGTGTGTGTGTGTGAAGAGGTTGCCACCAGTATCTGAGACATAATCAACATTGAGGCATTTACTGACAATGGCAGAGGTAGAACAAAGTCGGCATAAATCATAAAGAAAACAAAAGCAACAGCTGCAGCCGCAGCAACATCATTACTATCGCCGTTGTCTGCGGCGACAATAACAACAGCAGCATCAGCATTGAATTATCCTTACCATAACCAATGACAATATTTACTCTGTGTGATTCGTATGAAAGAACAAGCAACCCCTATTTTGGAATTTACACTTTTATATCCTGTTGCATGGTTCGCAAGAATGGTGTTTGGAAGGCTGACTTATTTGTTAGAGTTCTGTGTCCTTGTGTTTACTTAGTTTGCCTTTATATAGAGGAGATGCGAAAGGAGGCAAGGAGCACGATTAATTCAAGATAGTAGTATAAATATAACGTTTATTTTCCATAAAAATTCACTAAAGCATCAACATATTGCCAGAATATGTAGTAATGGTTGTCTGTCTGTATGGCCGTCCGTATTAAATTTTTGTTTTTTTTTCTTTTTATGTAGGTTAGTTTGTTTGCCGTTACTTGGGCTCCTCTGATTTTACTTCGATTTAGGGATGCCATTTCATTTTAAATGGGATTTTTCGGTTTCTGTTTTTTTAGAAATATTGTTTTAGAAATATTAGAATAAAAATTCATTAAACTAAAAATTTATTTAAATACAATTAATTAACAATAAAAAATGTACTTGATTACAAAATTTACTGAGTTCTTCTCACTTTGAATTAATGTTTAAATTCAATTGATTTTAAAATTTTAGTGATTTTTTTTAAAGAACTCAACTAGATTTTAAATTGAGTCATTTATTTATAGTATTTTTATTTATAATTATTTTACCTTATGATGAAATAATTTTCTAGTAATTTTAGAGGAGCTTATAACTAATTGTTTCCGACAAAATCTTTCAATTCTATTTCCAATGTAAAAAATAAAGTTGGCAGAATTCTACCAAAAATGGTAGATTTTTACTATTTGGTAGATTGATAGATATTCCCCTCCAACTGTGGTAATAAAATGTTCTATAGAAATAAAATTTTGACAAAATTTTCTATAGAAATTACATTTTGACAAAATTTTCTATAGAAATAAAATGTTGACAAAATTTTCTATAGAAATAACATTTTGACAAAATTTTCTATAGACATAAAACTTTGACAAAATGTTCCATAGAAATAAAATTTTGCCAAATAAAAAATATTTTTTTTTCTATTCTAATTATGAAAAAAAGGTTACTATAAAACTTAAATTTTGACAAAATTTTCTATAGAAATAAAATTTTTTCAAAATTTTCTATAGAAATAAAATTTTGACAAAAGTTTTTATAGGAATAAAATTTTGACAAAATGTTCTATAGTAATAACATTTTGACAAATTTTCTATAGAAGTAAACAAAATTTTCTGTAGAAATATTATTTTTACAAAAAAGTTTCTATACAAATTTTGACAAAATTTTCTATAGAAATAAAATTTTGACGAAATTTTCTATAGAAATAAAATTTTGCAGCAAAACTATCAACCAATTATCAGAATAAATTCAGGCAGTTTATTAAACCCAACAAAAACCACACTTGAACCCTCCGAAAAAAGGTTTTACATTGATAGCCGGCTTATGCCGAAATAAATTCGAAACAAACATATCTCTTTTCCTATGCCACTGTCAAATCATCGATTTGAATTCACATGGCTGGGTTTATTTTGAGCGTGCCTCCTCTTCTTTTTCCATTTGTTTTGTTTTGTTATTGTTGGTTTTGTTTATTTCTATAGAACATATGTTAGAGATATGTTTGTTTCGAATTTATTTCGGCATAAGCCGGCTATCAATGTAAAACCTTTTTTCGGAGGGTTCAAGTGTGGTTTTTGTTGGGTTTAATAAACTTCCTGAATTTATTCTGATAATTGGTTGATAGTTTTGCTGCAAGTAGAGGATGCTGATGAGGAATGTGGTAATTCCGAAACGTGCGTCCATCCAACCATCTTGCAGTCTATAGGGCTTTGCCCAAATAAATTTGACAAACATTCTTTTCCTCTTTTGGTTAAGCTACACTTGTAGCTTAGTCAATGTATGGTTTTAAGCTGCAATAAAAAACAACAACAAAGCTTAAAGAACAAAACCAACAATAACAAAACAAAATAAAATTTTGACAAAATTTTCTATAGAAATAAAATTTTTTCAAAATTTTCTATAGAAATAAAATTTTGACGAAATTTTCTATAGAAATAAAATGTTGAAAAAAATTTTCTATAGGAATAAAATTTTAACAAAATTTTCTATAGAAATAAAATTTTTGACAAAATTTCTGTAGAAATAAAATTTTGACAAAAGTTTCTATAAAAATTAAATTTTGACAAAATTTTCTATAGAAATAACATTTTGACAAAATTTTCTATAGAAATAAAATGTTGACAAAATTTTCTATAGAAATAAAATTTTGACAAAATTTTCTGTAGAAATAAATTTTTGACAAAATGTTCTATAGAAATAAAATTTTGACAAAACTTTCTGTAGAAATAAAATTTTGACAAAATTTTCTATAGAAATAAAATTTTGACAAAATTTTCTATAAAAATAAGATTTTGACAAAATTTTCTATAGAAATAAAATTTCGACAAAATTTTCTATAGAAATAAAATTTCGACAAAATGTTCTATAGAAATAACATTTTGACAAAATTTTCTATAGAAATACAATTTTGACAAAATTTTCTATAGAGTTAAAACTTTGACAAAATGTTTTATAGAAATAAAATTTTGACAAAATTTTCTTTAGAAATACAATTTTGACAAAATTTTCTATTGACATAAAACTTTGACAAAACGTTCTATAGAAATAAAATTTTGCAAATAAAAAAACTTTTTCTTCTATTCTAATTATGAACCTGCTGGACCCAATTAAGAAAGTTAGTTGGAACAAAATAGGGGTCACTTAAAACATTGGTGGCATGGCATACCTAACTTCGTGACCCTCTTACCTGTCATTATATAGATAATGATTTTTAATAAATATTTGTGTATGCATATCAGGGAATGTCTGTTGCTGCATATCAGTGTGTTTGTGCTCTTTGAATTCCCTCACCTTAAACTCACATCACTCTCACATTATACTCTCGCTCTCTCTCACCCTTACTCTATCGTTTTTATGTTGTTATTTTTGTGGGTGTTGTTATTTGTACTTTCTGCCAGCAATGGGGCCTCACTAGCCAAGAGCAACATTCACAAGGATATGAATTATGTAAAATAATTGTAAGACCTTGTGTATGAGCTTTTTTTCCTATTTCAAAAGCATACTCAGTGGTTTAGAGACAGTTCAACATGGTAGTAATATAATTTGCAATTACTTAATTTTATATCTATTCCTATGACTTTGTTTTTTGCTTCTTTGGGTTGTATAATGATATCTTTTTAAGAATACCCCAAAGAGTGATGAGGAGAAATAACAACAACAACAACAAAAAGTTATAGCATTAAACAATTTTCAAGCCAAGAATACATAAAATAAATTCCAATTAAAATGAATCAAAAAATTTTTGTTAGCACTTAAATATGTATGAGAAATTATTGAGGTCGATAAAAACGGCGTTGGCTTCAGATGAAAAACTAATTCATTATAATTTGCAAAACGAATGGAAAAGTTGAAAGGATTGTAAGGTAGATACTATTAAGGCACAATTATATGATAGCAAATGCTGTGAAAGAAATTGAGAATGGTGTAACGAACCGATATCAATTTAGATCCTTGATTTTTTGTACCTCGGGAGATTTAATTATAAAGCGTTACCAAGAGCAAAATCGAAAGCGTGGACGAGATGTGAGCACACAAAGTGATTTGCGAGAAATATATCTAAATCTTAACCGATTCAATCAAATTTGGCACGTGTAGCAACAAAGCTAATTCTACTCCCTGTGAAAAATTTCAAGTAAATCGGAGTAAAAGATTAGCCACAGTGGTCATACGAGTGTAAATCGGGCGAAAGATATATATGGGAGCTATATCTAAATCAGAACCGATTAGCACACTTGATTATAGTACCAATTTCTCTTCTATGAAAAATTTCAAGCAAATCAGTATAAAAATCTGACGTCTGGGCATATATAAGTCCATATCGGACGAAAGATATATATGGGAGTTATATCTAAATTTGACGCGATTTCAATAAAAGTTGGCACACTTGACGTTACTACTTGAGTTCTGACCAATCTAAGGTGTATGTTTTAAGCTGACCTCACTCAAGAAATAGTGAACCACCAGAAAGATAATTTCGTAGTTTGAAGGAAACAATTGGAGTAAAAAATTGCAAAAATATCTTCAGTGCCATACGAAGTTCAAGATGGAACATACGAAGTTCAAGATGAACAATTTTCTGGGAGATACGAATTTAGTAAATCGTTATGCTTCATTTGTGTATAATTTTACCCTTGTTTTATTTGATTTAACTAACGTACGCAAAAATTATTAAAGTCAAGGAAAATTTCTCAAACCCTTATAAATTCATGAACTAAAATAGAATTAAATTGGTTTTTGTGACATATAGAATTTATTTTTTTTTTTTCAACTCCAACACGAATTACCTTTTGTTCTGAATGTATTATATGTGAATATATCAGAATGCATTTGTAAGCTTGTAAACAATAAAATGATCTGTCATTGCAATTAATCTATTTTGGCTTCAAGGCACTACTCTATACCAAATTTTATAAACTACACAATCAAAACCTGAACTACCTCGAATATATTTAAGGTCCTGGAACGTACGCAAAAGGGTGCCTGGTGAAGTGAAGGACTCCATATTTTTCGCTAAGCAAATTGCCATGCATATCAAAGTTTCAATACCTTGGCTATGTAGTGGTGTAGCGTGTAAAAATCAAAACAAAAAATGTAAAAGGCCATTGTGTTTTTTCAATTTGTTCTGCGGTGTTGTCCTGCAAAGAAAACTTTTTCCATTTTTACGTCTCTGTCATAATCAAAAAAAGGTGAACAAATATAAAACCATTTGTATGTTTCTGACAGGTATTTTCAGTTTTTGTTTTTTTCTCGTTTCTCTTAAAGGGGATTTGTTTGCCTCACATTTGTTTTTCACCCAGTTTCACATACAATATTCAAACTTTAACCTAATCTCCCTTGATATTAATTAACAGGAGAATATTAAAACAACTAAAATGACAAGAGGTTAAGCTTGAAATCTCTTTTTAGGTATTTTAATACACATTAACCTTTTGTTATTTAAGGAAATGAGTTTTTGATTAAATTTCATTGCAGGATGATAGATTGAGAGCAACAAAAAACGTAAAAAAGAAAATCTTGAATTTCATGTTTCAACACAGCCTACTACTTACTGGAACAATTTTCTCCCCTTTCATCATTTCTCTTACTCTCTTACCTACTCACTCTTCCCCTCTCTTTCTCTTACGCTTCTCTTTTTTTTCAGGCCTTATGATTTGGGTTAATACCATTGACTGGATGACTGCCGGGTTTTTATTGAATACTTGGATGGCTGTCATGTATAGAATTCTTTTCACGTTAAAGTCGAGGGAAGAGGCCAAAGAGGATATTTCATCCTCTGCTGCTGCTACGCAATGAAAGCATTTTCATCCAATTTGTTCGACTTAACCTAAGGCTAACATTGAGCAAATATTCGATAAAGGCAACAATAATAGAATGTTAACTTCTATTTAAGAGGAAACTTCAAACATGAAAATTAAATTAAGAATAATTTTTTGAAAAACTTTCAAGGCTTGCAATAAGGAATTTGCTCCTATAACTGGTGTAATAGTAATATTTGGAGTAAAATATCTGAAGTGAGTGTGGTGTTTTTATTTTCTAAAGTAAATAATGTTTGCAAATAAAATTCGGATAAAGTTTTCTAAACAGAAAAAAATTCACCAACATATTTTCAATTCAATTCATTAAAGTTAATAACGTACCAATTTAAAAAATTAACATACACAATAAATTGTTTAAATAAATAATAAAATTAATTTAGAAAATGATTGAAAGCTTTTAAGATTTTAAAAAATTGACGGTAAATGATTTTATACCAAATAACACCTTAATTAACACTTTAAATATTTTAAATTAAGAATAAATTGTAAAACAAAAAGAAATAAAAAATTAAATAAAGGTGTTATTGAAATTTGTTCAACAAACTTTTACTAAAATCTAAAAACAATCCATCTACAATTAAATGTTACCATATGAAATCTTATAACATTATAAGACAATTGTAAAATAAAAAGACGGTAAAATCAGTTATAATATTAATTTAGTTTTGTGATCAAAATCAATTAAATTTTTAATTGAATGAATTAAATGAAGAAATTAAAAAGATGGTAACAAACCAGAAAAATTGCCAAAAAGGAGAATTACTAAGGAGGAGGAACCAAGGGGTTCCTCCCTTGTACGAAAGTGGCCAATTACCGAATTTTGTTTTCTCCCATGAGGAACGATTCCAAAATGACCAGTTTGTGGACAAGCAAAAATGCAGTTAGCTGATAACACTAGTTTACACTGAAAATGTACACTTGATGAGAGTCGACTTTTCGTATGTATTTTGATCTGCTGAATTCGAAAAAAAAATGTTAAAGAATTTTTTATGGAACAGTTTTTGAGATATCCCGTTATTTTTTTTTCTTTTTTCACTAAACAAATAATATCTCGAGATAGAAATGTCCGATTATATCGTTGTTGGTACCTTTCCGCCAGAAAAGGAATTCAGCAGATCAAATACATAAGAAAAGTTGCCTCTCATCAAGTGTACATGATTTTTTTTTTTTTGGAAAGTAGTGTAATTTGCACTTTCGATTGGCCACCAGAACTCAAGTGCCGCCGATGGTAATGATATAGGTCGGTAATGATACAGCCGATGGTCGCACCCCCCCCCCTCGTATTCATCGACCGTGCGGTCGAAAATTCCCATAAGATTAAACTTGGACGAAATTTCCTATAGAAATTAAATTTTGGAAAAATTTTCTATAAAATGAAATTTGGAAAAAAATCCTATAGAAATTAAATTTGGACAAAATTTCTTAAAAAAAAAAAAATATGGACAAAATTTCCTATAGAAATTAAATTTTGATAAAAAATGTAAATTGCTAACAAAATTAAATGTTGACAAAATTTCCTATAGAAATGATTTTTTTGACAAAGTTCCCACCGAAATAAAATTTTGATAAAAATGTCCAATAAAAATATTCACAAAATTTTCTATAGAAATGAAATTTTGATAAAATTTCCTATAGAAATGAAATTGTAACCAGATTCACAATAGAAATTAAAGTTTGGCCAAATTTCCTATAGAAATGAAATCGTAACCAAATTTCTAATAGAAATGAAATGTTGACCAAATTTCCTATTGAAATTAAATTATAACAAAATTTCCCATAGAAATGAAATTTTAACAAAATTTCCTATAAAAATGAAATTTTGACAGAATTCCCTATAGAAATGAAATTTTGACAAAAAATTTCGTAACAAAATGAAATGTTTACAAAATTTCCTATAGAAATCAAATTTTGACAAAAAATTGCTATAGAAATAAAATTTTGACAACATTTTCTATAGAAATGAAACTTTAACAAGATTTCCTATAGAAATGAAATTTTGACAAATGCACTTTTGATATCTAAGGAAATGAAATTTTAAAAAAAATTTTCTATAAAAATGAAATTTTGAAAAAAAAATCCAATAGAAATTAAATTTTGACAAAATTTCCTATAGAAATGAAATTTTGAGCAAATTTCCAATAGAAATGAAATTTTAAAAAATATCCTATAAAAATTGAATTTTGACAAAATTTTTTATTGAAATGAAATTTTAAAAATTTCCTATAGAAATGGAATTTTGACAAAATTTTTTATTGAAATCAAATTTTAAAAAATTTCCTATAGAAATGGAATTTTGACAACATTTTTCTTAGGCAAATAAAATTTTGATATTTTTTACTGAAATAAATTTTTTAAACAATTTTTCTGTAGCAAATAAAAATTTTATAATACTTTGCAAATAAATGAAATTAAAAAAAAAAATAATTATTTTACTTTTCGAGACTCGAAAAAGAGCAAAATAAAGGGAGTAAAAGCATTTATAAAAATTGATTAAATATGTATTATCTCTTGAAATTTAATCGGCTTTTTACTTTAGCCATATGTATTAAAAAACTTTCACCGTATATTTTATGCGTATTTGTGTGTATATCTGTGTATGTATCCCTAATTATCTTTAGCATATCAATAGTCCCACATCATAGAGGACACATATTCTTTGCGTATAATTAATATAAATTATTAAACTTCATTGGTCATCATACGCCACCTGGGAATACATTTAAAGACTAATTAAATCACAAAGTGTAGCAGTATTTTAATTTAATTTTATACTTTAACAGTAAATTAAGTTAAGCTATATCATTCCGGATTGCCGTCTATCTAACTATTAGTGTTTCGCATAATAGTGATAGCAATTTCCGTGGGATATTCTTGATATAATGTACGTTTTTTTTTTGTAAGAGGAGATAAAAATGGCCTCACTGTCTTCATTTAAAACAATTTTCACTTGTTTTCATTTCAAATCTCGTTTAATACATATATACAAAATTTGAGAAAACTTGCCACAAAGAACAGCATAAAATAAATCATTATAAAGTCTTCATTCTTGGTCATAGCCTCTTTCAGCTGCTTCATACAACAAATGTTGCTAATAATCATAATAGTCCCAATAATTTTTTATTTTTCTTTTCCTTCGCTGATATGGAGATATACTTGAATCTCCTATCATAAAGAAAATTAAAATTTTTTGAAATATCGTCAATGATTATATGAAAATCTCTGTAGATTAATTAATACCCATCCAAAATATGATGTTGGGGAAAATATGTATATTATGAAAACCAAAAGATTAATGAGTGATAATTTAACAACATGAAATCTAAATGAAATTGTCAACGGGCCCCGAGGATAAATGAAAATTTATTTAGAAACTTTATATCTTGCAAAATTTTTCTATAGAAATAAAATTTTGACAAAATTTTCTATAGAAATAAAATTGTGACAACATTTTCTATAGAAATAAAATTTTGACAACATTTTCTATAGAAATAAAATGTTGACAAAATTTCCTTTAGAAATACAACTTTGACAAAATTTCCTATTGAAATAAAATTTTGACAAATTTTTCTATAGAAATAAAATTTTGACAAAATTTTCTTTGTAAATAAAATTTTGACAACACTTTCTATAGAAATAAAATGTTGACAACAATTTCTATAAAAATAAAATGTTGACAAAATTTTCTATGGAAATAAAATGTTGGCAAAATTTTCTTTAGAAATAAAATTTTTACAAAATTTACAACTTTTTCTATAGAAATAAAATTTTGACAAAATTTTCTTTGGAAATAAAATTTTGACAATACTTTCTATCGAAATAAAATTTTGACAACATTTTCTTTGGAAATAAAATTTTGACAACACTTTCTATAGAAATAAAATTTTGACAACATTTTCTCTAGGAATCAAATGTTGACAAGATTTTCTATAGAAATGAAATTTTGACAAAATTTTCTATAGAAGTAAAATGTTGTCAAAATTTTGTATAGAAATAAAATCTTGACAACTTTTTCTATAGAATTAAACTGTTGACAAAATTTTGTATGGAAATAAAATTTTGACAAAATTTTCTATAAAAATAAAATATTGACAAAATTTTCGATTGAAATAAAATTTTGTATAGAAATAAAATATTGACAAAATTTGCTATAGAAATAAAATGTTGACAAAATTTTCTATAGAAATAAAATGTGTCAAATAAATTTGACAAACATTCTTTTCCTCTGTTGGTTAAGCTACTCCTGTAGTTTAGTCAACGCAATGGTTTTAAACAAATAACATTTTGACAAAATGTTTCTATAGAAATAAACTTATGACAAATTTGAAATTGAAAATTTGACACAATTTTCTATAGAAATAAAATTTTGACAAAATTTTCTTTAGTAATACAATTTTGACAACATTTTCTATAGAAATAAAATTATGACAAACATTTCTTTAGAAATAAAATTTGACTATATTTTCTATTGAAAAAAAAAAAATTTTTGACAAAATTTTCTTTAGAAATAAAACGTTGACAAAAGTTTCTTTAGAAATAAAATTTTGACAAGATTTTCTATAGAAATCAAATTTTGACAAAATTTTCTATAGAAATAAAATGTTGTCAAAATTTTTTATAGAAATAAAATCTTGACAAAATTGTGTATAGAAATAAACTGTGTCACATATATTTGACAAACATTCTTTTCCTCTGTTGGTTAAGCTACTCTTGTAGTTTAGTCAACGCAATGGTTTTAAACAAATAACATCTTGACAAAATGTTTCTATAAACTGTTGACAAAATTTTGTATGGAAATACAATTTTGACAACATTTTCTATAGAAATAAAATGTTGACAAATTTTTCGATATATATGAAATTTTGACAAAATTTCCTATAGATATAAAATTTTGACACAATTTTCTATAGAAATAAAAATTTGACAAATGTATCTACAGAAATACAACTTTGACAAAATTTCCTATTGAAATAAAATTTTGACAATTTTTTCTATAGAAATAAAATTTTGACAAAATTTTATATTGAAATAAAATTTTGACAAAATTTTCTTTAGAAATAAAATTTTGACAACATTTTCTTAGAAATAAAATTTTGACAACATTTTCTATAGAAATTCACAATATTTTCTATAGAAATAAAATTTTGACAAATTTTTTTTTAGAAATAAAATTTTGACAATAGTTTCTTTAGAAATAAAATTTTGACAAGATTTTCTATAGAAATAAAATGATGTCAAAATTTTGTATAGAAATAAAATTTTGACAAAAGTTTCTTTAGAAATAAACTGTTGACAAAATTTTGTATGGAAATAAAATTTTGACAAAATTTTCTATAAAAATAAAATGTTGAAAACTTTCTATTGAAATAAAATTTTGTCAAAATTTTGTATAGAAATAAACTGTGTCAAATAAATTTGACAAACATTCTTTTCCTCTGTTGGTTAAGCTACTCTTGTAGTTTAATCAACGCAATGGTTTTAAACAAATAACATTTTGAAAAAATGTTTCTATAGAAATAAACTTATGAGAAATTTGAAAATTCGAAATTGAAAACTGGACAAAATTTTCTTTAGAAATAAAATTTTCTTTAGAAATAAAATTTTCTATAGAAATAAAATTTTGACAAAATTTTCTATAGAAGTAAAACTTAACAAAATTTTCTATAGAAATAAAATGTTGATAACATTTTCTATAGAAATAAAATTTTGACAAAAATTTCTGAAGAAACAAAATCTTGATAAACATTTTCATAAAAATAAAAATTTGACAAAATTTTCTATAGAAATAAACATTTTACAAAATTTTCTAAAGAAATAAAATTTTGTATAAAAATAAAATTGTTACAAACTTTTCTATAGAAATAAAATTTTGACACAATTTTCTATAGAAAAATGTTATTGACAACATTTTGCATAAAAATAAAATTTTTACACAATTTTCTATAGAAATAAAATTTTAAAATATTATGACAAATTTTTCTATAGAACTAAAATGTTTACAAAATTTTGTATAGAAATAAAATTTTGACAAAATTTTCTTAGAAATAAAATGTTTACAAAATGTTCTATAGAAAAAAAAATGTTGACAAAATTTTGTATAGAAATAAAATTTTGACAAAATTTTCTTAGAAATAAAATTTTTAATAAAAATAAAATTGTTACTAAATTTTCTATAGAAATAAAATATGACACAATTTTCTATAGAAAAATTTTGCCAAAATTTTTACAAAATTTTCTCTAGATATAAAATTTCGACACAATTTTCTATAGAAATATCGGTTTTTTATTATTTTGGCTTTTCTGCGTTCAAAAATTAAATTACCATTTATTTACCTCTTGATTTATTGATTTAAACTTACCTGCAAATAAAAGAAAGAAAATAACTTAGAAATTTTGTGATACTTGTACTCAAAGTTTACATAACACAGTTCATTGGAAATCCATCCCAAACATTTATCAGTTCCATTATCCCTTTTAAATTCCATTTGCCCTTTTCTCCGGCATCGACTAACAATTTGAAAGTTTAAACAATTGATTTTTTCCCTGATTTATTATACGAATAACGATGGAGGAAATGCAAGTAATACAGCAAACATTTAATATCGACCTTTTTTCTAGTTTAAATGCTCAAACATTGTAATAAAATGGTAAGGAAAACTAAAAAGAAAAGAAAACTTCCAGCAAAAAGTCACCACTTAAGTAATGGAGTGCAGTGCACACAGACCAATAAGTTAGTCTCTAGGTGCAAATTAGTTATATAACATAGCTGGTTTTCTCATCCTTTGCTAGAGTCACTGAGACTCATCCCATGGCCAACCTACCATCTCACGTTTTTTGCCAACCCCTTTAGTTAACTTCCGGCAACAAGAGCTAACTCGGTTGGAATCATAAGTCAAATGCTTTGTGTGGTCTACTTATAGAGACCAATATGCGGCATGTCGTCGTCCTCGTTATCTCGGTTATAGAAATTTAACCATAGAACCAAAGTATGGCAAGAAACCATGCAAGGCGAGTACGACGAGAGCGTGCTAAATAAATTTCTATTAAAAATGCACTTTTTCTATTCGCCAGAAAAGTTTAAAGTATACTTAGAAACGTGGTTGTCTCTGCACTAAAACATAAAACAAGACCCAGAGAAGGAGCATTCTAATATTTTATCAAGTTATCTATAGAAAATTTGACAAAAAAATCTATAGAAATAATATAATTATAAAGTAAATAAAATTTTGCAAAAACAAATTTCTACAGGAAAAAACATTGCAAAATTTTCTATAGAAATAACATTTTGAAAAAAAATTCTATAGAAAAAGTTTTGAAAAAAAATTCTATAGAAATAAAATTTTGAAAAAATTTTCTATAGAAATAAAATTTTGACAAATTTTTCTATAGAAATAAAATTTTGAGAAAATTTTCTATATAGAAATAAAATTTTGATCAACTTTTCTATAGAAATAAAATTTTGCCAACATTTTCTATAGAAATAAAATTTTGACAAAATTTTGTATAGAAATAAAATTTTGCCAAAATTTTCTATAGAAATAAAATATTGACCAAATTTTCTATAGAAATAAAATTTTGACGAAATTTTCAATAGAAGTAACATTTTTACGAAATAAAATTTTGGAAAACTTTGCTATAAAAGCCACCGTGATGCAATGGTTAGCATGCCCGCCTTGCATACACAAGGTCGTGGGTTCGATTCCTTCTTCGACCGAACACCAAAAAATTTTTCAGCGTTGGATTATCCCACCTCAGTAATGCTGGTGACATATCTGAGGGTTTCAAAGCTTATCTAACATGGAATCAGGCAGCACTCAGTGATAAGAGAAAAGTTCATCAATGTGGTATCACAATGTATTGAACAGTCTAAGTGAGCCTGATACATCGGGCTGCCACCTAAACTAACCTTGCTATAAAAAATAACATTTTGATAAACTTTTCGATAGAAAGAAAATTTTGACAAAATTTCTTATAGCAAATAAAATTTTGACAACAATTTTATATAGAAAAAAAGTTTGAAAAAATTTTATATAGAAATAAAATTTTGATAAACTTTTCCATAGAGCGCAAATTTTGACAATTTGGCAAATAAAATTTTAACAAATTTCGTGTAACAAAAAAAATTTTGACAAATTTCTTATAGCGAATAATATTTTGACAAATTTCTTAGAACAAATAAAATTTTGACAAAATTTTCTATAGAAATAAAATTTTGACAAATTTCTTGTAACAAATAAAATTTTGACAAATTTCTTATAGAGAATAAAATTTTGACAAATTTCTTAGAACAAATAAAATTTTGACAAAATTTTCTATAGGAATAAAATCTTGACAAAATTTTTTTGAAATTTTGACAAAATTTTATATAGAAGTAAAATTTTGATAAACTTTTCCATAGAGCGCAAATTTTGACAAAATTTCTTGTAGCAAATAAAATTTTAACAAATTTCTTGTAACAAATAAAATGTTGACAAATTTCTTATAGAGAATAAAATTTTGACAAATTTCTTAGAACAAATAAAATTTTGACAAAATTTTCTATAGAAATAAAATCTTGACAAAATTTTCTATAGAAATAAAATTTTGACAAAATTTTCTATAGAAAGAAAATTTTGACAAAATTTCTTGTAGCAAATAACATTTTGACAAAATTTTTATATAGAAGAAAAATTTTGACAAAATTTTATATAGAAATAAAATTTTGATAGACTTTTCCATAGAGCGCAAATTTTGATAAAATTTCTTGTAGCAAATAAAATTTTAACAAATTTCTTGTAACAAATACAATTTTGACAAATTTCTTATAGCGAATAAAATATTGACAAATTTCTTAGAACAAATAAAATTTTGACAACATTTTCTATAGAAATAAAATTTTGACAAAATTTTCTATAGAAAGAAAATTTTGACAAAATTCCTTGTAGCAAATAACATTTTGACAAATTTCTTCTAACAAATAAAATTTTGACAAAATTTTCTATAGAAATAACATTTTGATTAACTTTGCTATAAAAAAATAAAATTTTGATAAACTTTTTTTGTATAGAAATAAAATTTTGACAAAATTTTCTATAGAAATAAAATTTTGACAAAATTTCTATAGAAATAAATATTTGACAAAATTTTCTATAGAAATGACATTTTGACAACATTTCTATAGAAATAAAATTTTGACAAAATTTCTATAGAAATAAAATTTTGAAAATTTTTTATATATAAAATTTTGCAAAATAAAATTTTGTGTGTCCTAGTGTACCTGTATTTTGTTTTCACTTACACCTATTTGCGTTCTTCAGTTAAAACTCTTCATTTTTTCCTCATAAAGCAATGGTTCATGTACCTGCTGGAATATTTAATTTCCTCTTTTGTCAACTTTTTAATTTGATCAACTGGTTTTTAGTTCTCTAGCAATACCTGGATGTCTCCGGGGAAAAAAAGTAAGAGCAAATATATACTTAAATAGCTTATGATTTTCGAGGTAAATGTCAGTAAATTGGCGTTTTTTTTAACAACACACTATGGAAATTAAAAAAATAATACTGGCAGTAATCTTAAATTCAATTTAGTATACCATGTCAAAATTCGAATATTTGAATTTTCTTTAGCTATAAAATTTAATAAAATACAGCAATATAATTTTTATATTGCTATAATATAATATATTATTATATTATATTTAAATTATCTTTGCTATAACATCTTCAAATTAGCAAAGTAATTAAAACATAAAAAAATTTTTTTTTGATGAACGTTATTATTGTTTTTTACATTTGGGCACACAAAAATGCATCACTTTACAATATAAAATGGATTTTTATTTTGCATACAAACTTCCCATTTGAATAATTATACGCACCACTGGACTTACCACTTTTACCTCGGGTATAATATGTGCCAGTTATAATGGTAATCTCATTACTTTCATAATTACTTTTTACAAAAAAAAAAAAAAATAAAACTAAAAAACGCTTATTACATTCATTTACATTTCAAAGTGAGAAAATACATACAAACATATGTATATCACAACTGTAATTCTTTGTTGTTATACTCCTCTTCATATATTACGTGATTACAGTTGTGTTAGTATTACTGAGTATATGAGAAAGAGAAATTACTGTTATGTTATTCTCCCCCTCACAAAACTGAAAACGTCACTTACTCTAGCACTCGCACAACGGGTGTTGATGCACCCTATGTGCAAATAGAACACAAAGTCATGACATCGTGACAATTGATAATGCAACAACAGAAGCTATAGTCTTCCTCTAGTGGAGGGGAAAAAATAACTACTTGATAGACTACGATAACCAAGGGGGGTCAATCAACATGCAATCGTTGGCCTATTCACAATTATATTAATAGAATTATTAATTGCATTGCTAGAAATATACAATAAAAAAATATTTCTCATTAGGGCAGTAACACAATGGTTAGAGAAGAGAATGAAAATCAGGAAAAGCGAAAGGGGGCATTCTTTGGAAATAAAGTTACTTGATAAAAAAGTGAAATCAGTTCATTATTGTGTCGTTTACTGTTTTTCAATTTTAATACTTTGTAGCTAGTTATCCCTTACCCAATCGTTAATATTTCTTTCATACTTGTAGAAAGGTAAACAGGATAAACGATCCCACAAATATGAATCACATCACGAACGAAATAAGAAATTAAAATAATAATAATTATAATTATAATCGATACAATTTATTTATAATATAGATAGTATGAATACAAAATTCCATAACTAAACTTAGAATAAGAGGATAGCAAAATCAAAAAGGAAAATTGTCTTGCATTTAATTAAAATTAAATTAAATTGGTATCAACAACAAATAACAAACATTGCAGAATATTTAAAGAGAAGTCAATCGTATGAAATAAAAAGCACGTAGATTATGCAACACAACAATTAACATGTTTTTCAACATATTTTCTTTTTAACACTATTCATTTGGGAAACCTATCATAAAGTCGACTCTAGCAAATTTGGAAAAAGTTGAAGAGTGAAAGCCTTAATTAATTAAATTAAAATTATAACATATATTTAATTATATTTCTATAGAATATTATGTCACAATTTAGCATCTATAGAAAATGTTGTCAAAATTTCATTTCTACAGGAAATTTTCTCAACATGGCATTTCTATAGAAAATTTTGTCAAAATTTCATTTCTATAGGAAATTTAGTCAAAATTTCATTTCTATAGGAAATGTTGTCAAAATTTCATTTCTATAGGAAAACTTAATTTTTTTAGAAAATGTTTTTCAAAATTTCATTTCTATAAGAAATTTTGTAAAAATTGTATTTCTATAGAAAATTTTGACAAAATTTCATTTCTATAGGAAATGGTGTCAAAATTTCATTTCTATAGGAAATCTTGTCAAAATTTCACTTATATAGAAATTTTTTGTCAAAATTTCATTTATACAGGAATTTTTGTCAAAATTTCATATCTATAGAATATTTCGTAAAAATTTTATCTCTACAGAAAATTTTGTCAGTTTTTCATTTCTATAGGAAATTTTGTCAAATTTCATTTCTATAGGAAATTTTGTCAAAATATAATTTCTATACGAAGTTTTTTATATATAGGAAATTTTGTCAAAATTTTATTTCTATAGAAAATTTTGTAAAATTTTATTTCTATAAAAAATGTATTTCTTTGGAAAATTTTGCCAAAATTTTAAATCTATAAAATTTTTTTAAAATTTTATTTCTATAGAAAATTTTGTCAAAATTTCATTTCTATAGGAAATTTTGTCAAAATTAAATTTCTATAGGAAATGTTGTCAACATTTCATTTCTATAGGAAAACTTAATTTTTTTAGGAAATGTTTTTCAAAATTTCATTTCTATAAGAAATTTTGTCAAAATTGTATTTCTATAGAAAATTTTGGCAAAATTTCATTTCTATAGGAAATGGTGTCAAAATTTCATTTCTATAGGAATTTTTGTCAAAATTTCATTTCTATACGAAGTTTTTTATATATAGGAAATTTTGTCAAAATTTTATTTCTATAGAAAAATTTGTCAAAATTTTATTTCTATAAAAACATGTATTTCTTTGGAAAATTTTGTCAAAATTTTATTTCTACAGAAAATTTTGTCAAAATTTTAAATCTATAAAAATTTTTTCAAAATTTTATTTCTATAGAAAATTTTGTCAAAATTTCATTTCTATAGGAAATTTTGTCAAAATTAAATTTCTATAGGAAAACTTAATTTTTTTAGGAAATGTTTTTCACAATTTCATTTCTATAAGAAATTTTGTCAAAATTGTATTTCTATAGAAAATTTTGGCAAAATTTCATTTCTATAGGAAATGGTGTCAAAATTTCATTTCTATAGGAATTTTTGTCAAAATTTCATATCTATAGAATATTTCGTAAAAATGTTATCTCTACAGAAAATTTTGTCAACATTTCATTTCTATAGGAAATTTTGTCAAATTTCATTTCTATAGGAAATTTTGTCAAAAAATAATTTCTATACGAAGTTTTTATATATAGGAAATGTTGTCAAAATTTTATTTCTATAGAAAAATTTGTCAAAATTTTATTTCTATAAAAAAATGTATTTCTTTGGAAAATTTTGTCAAAATTTTATTTCTACAGAAAATTTTGTCAAATTTTTAAATCTATAAAATTTTTTCCAAAATTTTATTTCTATAGAAAATTTTGTCAAATATTCATTTCTATAGGAAATTTTGTCAAAATTAAATTTCTATAGGAAATGTTGTCAAAATTTTATTTCTATAGGAAAACTTAATTGTTTTAGGAAATGTTTTTCAAAATTTCCCTTATATAGAAATTTTTTTTCAAAATTTCATATCTATAGGATATTTTGCAAAATTTCATTTATATAGGAATTTTTGTCAAAATTTTATTTCTATAGAATATTTCGTAAAAATTTTATCTCTACAGAAAATTTTGTCAACATTTCATTTCTATAGAAAATTTTGTCAAATTTGATTTCTATAGGAAATTTTGTCAAAAAATAATTTCTATACGAAGCTTTTTATATATAGGAAATTTTGTCAAAATTTTATTTCTATAGAAAATTTTGTCAAAATTTTATTTCTATAAAAAAAATTATTTCGTTGGAAAATGTTGTCAAAATTTTATTTCTACAGAAAATTTTGTCAAAATTTTAAATCTATAAAATTTTTTTCAAAATTTTATTTCTATTGGAAATTTTGTCAAAATTAAATTTCTAGGAAATTTTGTCAAAGGAAATGGTGTCAAAATATCATTTCTATATGAAGTTTTTTATATATAGGAAACTTGTAAAAATTTTATTTCTATGGAAAATTTTATCAAAATTTTATTGGTATAAAAAATTTATTTCTATGGAAACTTTTGTCAAAATTTTATTCCTATAAAAAATTTAGTCAAAATTTTAATTCTATAAATTTTTTTTTCCAAATTTTATTTCTATATTTTGTCAAAATTAAATTTCTTAGAAATTTTGTTAAAATTTCATTTCTATAAGATATTTTATCAAAATTTCATTTCTATTGAAAATTTTGTCAAAATTTTATTTCTATGGAATATTTCGAAAAATTTTATCTCTACAGAAAATTTTGTCAAAATTTCATTTCTGTAGGAAATTTTGTCAAAATGTAATTTCTATACGAAGTTTTTTATATATAGGGAATTTTGTCAAAATTTAATTTCTATAAAAAAAATATTTCTATGGAAAATTTTGTCAAAATTTCATTTCTATAGTAAATTTTGTCAAAATATAATTTCTATACGAAGTTTTTTATGTATAGGAAATTTTATCAAAATTTCATTTTTATAGGAAATTTTGTCAAAATTTCATTTCTATAGGAAATTTTGTCAAAATTTCTTTTCAAAATGTTTTTCTATAGAAAATGTTGTCAAAATTTTATTTCTACAGGAAATTTTGTCAAAATTTAATTTCTATAAGAATTTTTCAAAATCTCATTTCTACAGGAAATTTTGTCAAGATCTTATGTCTATTATATAGGAAATTTTGTCAAAATTTCATTTTTATAGAATATTTCGTAAACATTTTATCTCTACAGAAAATTTTGTCAAAATTTCATTTCTAAACGAAATTTTGTCAAAATTTTATTTCTATAGAAAATTTTGTCAAAATTTCATTTCTAGGAATTTTTATCAAAAATTCATTTCTATAGGAAATTTTGTTAATTATGGTACTTTCAACTCATGGCGCAAAAAAAAAAAGAAATTGAAAACATGATGCATGATTGCACTGCATTAATTTTTTTTTGTTAAATTGCAATTATCTTAAATAACGATGTCAATATAATGATTATTATCTTCATCGAACATTTATCCCAAACGACATAAATCACTGCATAGTTTAAAGATGACACTTAAATGAATATAAATGCAAAAAATGCCAGAGACAATATTGTCTTCAACTCACTCTCAAAACACATATCATTGTTAAAGCATATGTATGTGTGTGTATGAGAGGAATAACAACAACTGATGTATCATAGATCATGATTTATTCTTGAGATTGTGAGTTGTGTGCCTCTCTTATCTTATTCCTATTACCAGCAATGTATTGTAGTTTTACGCTCAGAAAAAATTAACTTAACTAAATTACAAGGTCGGTCTTATAAAAATTTCAAGATGAAGAAAATTTATTATACATGATTGATTTTTTTCACTTGTTAAAAAACACTTAGTATATTGAAAAATTACAAAAATCTCCTTAGCACCATACGAAGCCATTTTTGATACAATATACAAATTTTAGAAAATTCAGAAAATTCAGAACTATTTTGTGGAAAATTCGAATTTAGTAAAATTTTTTGCTTATGTTTGTTTTTTCTTTCTTTTAACTGAAATAAAATAAAAAATTATTATTGTTAAGGCAACTTTCTCATATTAGGGAAAATTTATCTATACATAAAATTATGTCTGCCCCTTTTTTGAGTGTAGGAAAGCAAGTCATGTTAACAATTATGCTTGCAACTAGTATTTATTAGAGGATGGGTGAGCAATAATATCACAAATTCACCACCCTGTCTAACAGACCACAAAATCTTCGGACGTTTCTTTGTCTCTGCTTGGCAATTGTATGTGCTACAAAGGATACATCAGTCGTCAGTGTTTGCTAGTCGTGTTTATCACATATTTCATTGTCACAATAAATCACTGCAGAACACTTTTAAGCCCTTTATTGTTGCTATGGAATGACCGCTAAATATCAACGACAAAACACTTCCTCTCACCCCCGCTGTCCCATATCGCTAACACTCTTCCACATTGAAACAGAAAAACTAAATCTCCATAATCCTGTGAATTTCTATTTGTACAACCAAGTAAGCCAATAAAATAGTATGCGTGTGTGTTAGTATGTATGTGAATGAATTTTAAAGTTTATACATATATTTCAGGGCTTAATTGCATTTGAAGCTAAGTCTAAAATAATGACATAGCAAATCGATTTTGGACGTCTAAGTTTGAAATCAGTATAGATATCATTCCCAAAACAACTGAGTCAAAATTTAACATAACGGTCCTTAAATACCAAAGGACCACAAGTCAAAATAAGCAAATTATACAGGAGAGTTATAATACCCTAAACCACATAGTGCTCAGGGTATATTAACTTTGATCTGCCCAAAAATGTGCCTACCAGAAATATTGATTTTAGACCCATAAAATGTATACCGACCGACTCTAAATAACCTCCTGAGTCGATCTAGCCCATAGTGGTCAGGGTATAATAACTTTGATCTGCCAAAAAATTGCCTACCAGAAATATTGATTTTAGACCCCATAAAATGTATACCGATTGACTCTAAATAACCTCCTGAGTCGATCTAGCCCATAGTGGTCAGGGTATAACAACTTTGAACTGCCAAAAAGGGTGCCTTCCAGAAATATTGATTTTAGACCCCATAAAGTATATACCGATCGACTCTGAATAACCTCCCGAGTCGATCTAGCCCTTGTTGTCCGTCTGTCCATGTTGTTCGCAGGATTTTGATCGCTATTATTATCCGATTTTGGTACAAGGACAAACGCTATTGAATTTGGCAAAAATCGGATCAAATTTAGATATAGCTTCCATATATACGTATCGCCCGATTTCCATATATACGTATCAGATTGCGCTGACAGATCGGCTTCAAATTTGCCACAAAGTAATCTAATTTACCACAAAATTTAATCGAAATCGGTTTAGATTTATATATAGCTCCCATATATATGTAGCCCAAATTTGGCCATAAAACCCTTATTTAGCATTTTGCTAAGCACCGGTCTAAATCAGGGCTGCCAATTTTGCCGATTTATCAGCATTTTGACTATTTTTTACTCAAAAATGGAGAACTCCGATTTTTTCCGATTTTGACAATATTAGCTTCGTTCTTTAGACACATAGTTTAAGCAGTTAAATTTTTTACATTTTGAAGAAATTTTTGAAAATATTAAAATAAACTTGAAATTTTTTGACAAAAAAAATTTCGGAAATAAAACGTGGACTATTTTGGCTTTGCGAGTTTTATCGAAATTCGTACAAATACGAGTAATCATCCACACTCCACAGCAAGCGTAGAAATTTTTAATCAGGTAAACTAAAATTAGATGATACCTGAAAAATAATTTATTGGAAGGAATATTCTGTTCAAAACATGACCTACAATTAAATAACTCAAAATTGATAATGATTTACTCGGAATGTGCAATAGATACTTTTACAAATTATGATGAAATTTTAGTACAGTACAAAAAAAATAAATAACCACATATAGACATATCTAACGGATACATCATAAAAAATCACCTGCCTTGGAAAACACTGGACTTTTTCTTGAGTTTCACAATATTTTATTATACCCACCACCATAGAATGGTGATGGGGTGTAATAAGTTTGTCATTCCGTGGGTAACACATCGAAATATCTATTTCCGACTATATAAAGTTTATATATTCTTGTTCAGGGAGAATTTCTAAGACGATATAAGCATGTCCGTCTGTCTGTCTGCCTGTTGCAATCACGCTACAGCCTTCAACAATGGCGCTATCGTCCTGAAATTTGGCACAGATTCGTTTTTTGTTTGCAGACAGGTCAAGTTCGAAGATGGGCCATATCGGTCTAAGTTTTGATATAGTCCCCATATAAACCGATTTCCCGATTTGGGGTCTTGGGCTTATAAAAACCGTAGTTTTTATCCAATTTGCCTGAAATTAAAAATGTAGAGGTACTTGAGGACCATAAAAAGGTGTGCCGAAAATGGTGCCCATCGGTACATGTTTTGGTATAGCCCCCATATAGACCGATCTCGCGATTTTGCTTCTTGGGCATCTAGAAACTGTATTTTCTATCCGATTTGCCTGAAATTGAAAATCTAGAGGTATTTTAGGATCATAAAGAGGTGTGTAGAAAATGGTCCGTATCGGTCCATGGTTTGGTATAGCCCCTATATAGACCGATCTCCCAATTTTGCTTCTTGGGCGTCTAGAAACTGTATTTTCCATCTGAAATGCCTGAAATTGAAAATATAGAGCTATTTTAGGACCATAAAGAGGTGTGTCGAAAATGAAAATCCGTATCGGCCCATGTTTAGGTATAGTCGCCATATAGACCGATCTCCCGATTTTTATTCTTGGGCTTCTATAAACTGTATTTATTACCCGACCTGAAATTGGAAATCTAGAGGTATTTGAGGAATATTAAGAGGTGATGAGTATTGGTCCATGTGTTGGTATAGCCCCCATATAGACCGATCTCCCGATTTTACTTCTTGGGCTTATAGAAACCGCAGTTTTTATTCAATTTACCTGAAATTGGAAATCTAGAGGTATTATAGTACCACAAATATGTGTGCCAAAAATTGTTAGTATCGGTCCATGTTTTGGTATGGTCCCCATGTAAAACGACCTCCCGATTTGGGGTCTTGGGCTTATAGAAACCGTAGTTTTTATTCAATTTACCTGAAATTGGAAATCTAGAGGTATTGTAGGACCACAAATACGTGTGCCAAAAATTGTGAGTATCGGTCCATATTTTGGTATAGCCCCCATATAGACCGATCTCCCGATTTTACTTCTTGGGCTTATAGAAACCGCAGTTTTTATCAAATTTACCTGAAATTGGAAATCGAGGGGTACTTTAGAAGGAGGTGGTTCCACTTCCCGTCCAAATATTAAAAATTCAGGTACCCCATAACCCCACGGCGTATTCTCTGTAAATCTCAAGTAAATCAGAGAATTTTTGTTTTTTTACTGTACTTTAAACAATGTGGTATAAGGGGGTGGTCCAACTCCGCGACCAAATATCGAAAAATAAAGTAGAGGGTATTTGTCTAGACATCACCCCTAACCTTCCTTGGAAAGTTCACCCAAATCGGAGAACTTTGGCCCAATTTTGAAAAAGTCGTGTCCCCTTCCCCCAATAGATATCGAAAACTGAGGTACTCTATTTTCACCACATGATTACCCTCTACGTTCTTCGAACATTTTTCATGTGAAAAAATATATTTTTTTATAAAAAAAAACAACTGCTATGAATTCAAATTATAAAGTTTTGTAACGTGTGCTGTATGTAAAAAAAGATTTTCCCCCTTTTCCGTTGAAACTTTTCTTGAATTTTCTTTGTTATAAACCACACAAAGCCCGGGACCTTTCCAACGAATGCAAAACGTGGAAATCGATTCGTGCGTTCTGGAGTTAAAGCGTCAGGAAGGAAAACCCGACTTATATTTATTTCATTTATAAATAAAGTTCTGCGAGATTAAATGTTGCCAATTTTCTATACTTAAGCGAGTACAATGGCAGGGAATGGATTAGGAGTGATCCATCTTCGGCAGTTGGTTTTCCTGATTTCTTCGAATACCACCACTCAGAATTGACTGTTGTGCGTTGTTCTAGTGGTACGATTGCGACATTTCGAAAACAAAGGCTATAATTTGCTTCCAAGTGAATTGTTGCATTTTGTTACCAACCAGAACGATATTTTACTTTCTTACTTTCGGATGTGTTTCGAAGCTCTGGGCGAGATTAATCTTTCAAGTTGCTGTAAACAACACAAATAACGATCGTATTTGAAAAAGTTTTGAGTACGTATAAATTCAAAAGTATCAAGCCTAAGGCTAGGGTTATATATAAAAGTTAAGCTTCGTTAAGCTTCGTTTGACTTCGGCATATCCTTTTGAGAATTTCATTAAAAAAAAAAAAACAAAAAACTTCATCACAAATTTGATCAAGTCGAGTTATCCATCTGTGCAATTAAGGCATCATCAACTATGTTAGTTATGTATTTACACATTCGTTCGAATCCATCATGAATTGCCAAAACTACTACACTAACCTCATCATCATCATACACATTTGAGAATGCTTATGGGGGCATACATCTCACATACCAGGGATGGAAAATACAATTTTTAAGAAAGTACAAAAATGGTATTTTTTGAGCGAAAAAGTACTTTTCAATAAATTTCAACAAAAATTCCATTGGAAGATTATTGTCTAGAGCTTGATTGAATTTTAATTCAATTTAATTTTTTTTTCAATATTTTTTTTAGTTTTATATCCGCTTACAAAGACTACAGTAGTATTGTAATCACGGTTTGATAGATGGGTAGAATTCATGGTATTTCACTAATTTTCTGTAGATAAATAAAAATAAAATTTTGACAAAATTTTCCATAAAAATAAAATTTTTAAAATATTTTCTACCGAAGTAAAATTTTTCTATAGATATAAAATTTTGACAAAATTTTCTATAGAAATAAAATTTTGACAAAATTTTCTATAGAAATAAAACTTTTGACAAAATTTTCTATAGAAATAAAACTTTTGACAAAATTTTCTATAGAAATAAAATTTTAACAAAATTTTCCATAGAAATAACATTTTGATAGAATTTTCTATAGAAATAAAATTTTGACAAAATTTTCTATAAAAATAAAATTTTGACAATTTTCTATAGAAATCAAAATTTTTACAAAATCTTCTATAGAAATAAAATTTTAACAACATTTTCTATAGAAATAAAATGTTGACAAAATTTTCTATAAATATAAAATTGTGGCAAAATTTACTATAGAAATCAAAACTTTGATAAAATTTGTCAAAGTTTTGTTAGAAAAAAAATTCTGACAAATTTTCTGTAGATAAATAATTCTACAAATTTTCTGTAGATAAATAAAAAAAAAATTTGACAAAATTTTCTATAAAAATAAAATTTTTAAAATATTTTCTACCGAAGTAAAATTTTTCTATAGATATAAAATGTTGACAAAATTTTCTATAGAAATAAAATTTTGACAAAATTTTCTATAGAAATAAAATTTTGACAAAATTTTCTATAGAAATAAAACTTTTGACAAAATTTTCTATAGAAATAAAATTTTAACAAAATTTTCCATAGAAATAAAATTTTGATAGAATTTTCTATAGAAATAAAATTTTGACAAAATTTTCTATAAAAATAAAATTTCGACAATTTTCTATAGAAATCAAAATTTTTACAAAATCTTCTATAGAAATAAAATTTTAACAACATTTTCTGTAGAAATAAAATGTTGACAAAATTTTCTATAAATATAAAATTGTGGCAAAATTTACTATAGAAATCAAAACTTTGATAAAATTTGTCAAAGTTTTGTTAGAAATAAAAAATAAAAAAAAATTTATTTCTGTAGAAATAAAATGTTGACAAAATTTTCTATAGAAATAACAATTTGACTAAATTTTCTGTAGAAATAAAATTTTGACAAATTTTTCTATATGTTAGAAATAAAATTTTAACAAAATTTTCTATAGAAATAAAATTTTAAATAGAAATAAAGAATTTTTGAAAGAAATTTCTGCCAATATTCGACATATGTGTATAGGTATATGGTCTTAAAAAAATTAAAAAAAATAAATAAAATCAATTGTTCGAAATATTTCAAATAAATTTGTATGGTGGTGGGAATTAAAATGGATCGATTCAGTCCATCTGCTAGTCTAACATTCTAGGAAACATAAAATGATCTCCGATGATTGGAAGTTGCTTTTCATTTACAGTCATACCATACATTGATTGAATAACGCAATGGAAACTAATTTGTGAAATTTACAAAAATGTGAAGTGTTTCAAAAAATTTAGTTTATGCGGAGTCGGAGTCGAGCAAAAATTTTACGACTCCGACTCCACAGCCCTGGTCGCAAGTAACTGCATGTCCCATTTTCCAAGCTGGACCAAGTTCCGAAACACCTCTTCACCACTACTATTTGCCTAATAAAGGCCGGACAGTGCCACAGGTAGTATCCCAAGGACTCAACGTTTTAGTTAATATTATGGAAAGATTTCAGTTTATTAAAGTTGGCCCACAGATGATTTTCATTGATTTTGCATTAATATTGTTGTCTTCGTTACTTTTCTTAAATAGAGATTTTTCTTCCAATATTTTCCCGCTCATATTCCTTTAAGCTGTAAGGGCACAGAAAAAAAAAACGTCTGTTACGTTTCTATAGCATTTCAATGGAATTCCAATTGTTTCTTTCATCTACCGCATAACATGTTGCTTTCCACACCATGACACAAACACACACACATTGTCAAAACATCCCTCCATGGATGTCTGTGGTTCGGTAACAATAAAGCCATAAGGACTACCAAAAGGTCCTGCATGTCATGCCTGTGTCATGATTCGTTTCCTTGTTTTCAACAACATTGGCTTACTTGACAACTCAGAAAGAGAACAAGATAAAGATGAAGGAGAAACTGTTTTTGAGGGAGGAGAGGTTGGGATTAAATCACATGTATTTTTGTTGTATTTTCCCTATGTGTAACGGGGAAAGGGAGCGTTGATGTTTTTGGAATCGTAGTCATCCTAAGGACCATCCATAGGTCAATGATAATGCTTAACATTTATATATAGGAATTGTTTTTTCAAAGTCATGCTACCAGAAAGGGCCAAGTTATTGCCAAAGCCATCTACGCCTCTTATGTTACGGACACTGTTGCCACAGTTATTAGAATTTTAACAAAAATGGTAGATTTTTTACTGCTTAATAGATTGCTAGAATTCTTGAAATAAAAATTAGACAAAATTTACTATAGAAATAAAATTTTGACATTTTCTATAAAAATAAAATTTTGAAAAACTTTCCATAAAAATTAAGTTTTAACAAAATTTTCTATAGAAATAAAATTTTGACAAAATTTTCTATAGAAATAAAATTTTGACACAATGTTGCAATAGAATTAAAATGTTGATCAAATTGTCTATAGAAATAAAATTTTGACAAAAATTTCTATAAAAATAAAATTTTGACAAAATTTTCTATAGAAATAAAATTTTGAAATTTTCCATAGAACTACAATTTTGACAAAATGTTGCTATAGAAATAAAATTTTCATAAAATTTTCTATAGAAACTAAGTTTTCATACAATTTTTTATAGAAATAAAATTTTGATAAAATTTTCTATAAAACTAAAATTTTGACAAAATTTTATATAGAAATAAAATTTTGAAAAAATTTTCCATAGATTTTTTTTCCATTTGACAAAATGTTGCTACAGAAATAAAATTTTCATAAAATTTTCTATAGAAATAAAATTTTGATAAAATTTTCTATAGAAATAAAATTTTGATAAATTTTTCTATAGAATTAAATTTTGACAAAATGTTGCTATAGAAATAAAATTTTCATAGCATTTTTTATAGAACTAAAATTTTGATAAAATTTTCTATAGAAATAAAATTTTGATAAATTTTTCTATAGAAATAAAATTTTGACAAAAATTTTCCATAGAACTACAATTTTGACAAAATGTTGCTACAGAAATAAAATTTTCATAAAATTCTCTATAGAAATAAAATTTTCATAAAATTTTCTAAGAAATAAAATTTTGATAAAATTTTCTATAGAAATAAAAGTTTGACAAAATTTTCCATAGAACTACAATTTTGACAAAAATTTCTACAGAAATGGAATTTTAATAAAATTTTCTATAGAAAAAAAAATGTTGAAAATGTTTTATATAGTAATAAAATTTTAACAAAATCTCCTATAGAAATAAAATTTTGAACACATTTTCTATAGAAATACTATTTTGACAAAATTTTCTATTGCAATAAAATGTATGTAAGGGAAAATAAATCCGTATATGAAAATTCGTTTCAGCGCCACCTATATGTGAAAAAATGAGTTATATACGAATAAAAAATTTTTTTTTGCGATATAATCCTCCGTAGAAATTGGCATAAATTGGCCAAACGGGAAGAGATAGAAAAGCCAAATTTTAACCAAAGATAAACTGAAACGATAGCTTTCGATTGGAATGAAAACCTTTTGCCAGAAATCTTCCGAATCGGAGTAATGTTGCATATACGAAACAGAGAGAAAAGTGACCACTGTGGCCAAATGGAAAAAGATGGGGTTCCAGATTTATATGTGAAATATAGATATTTTAGTGCTCTATCCGATGGTAAAAACGGATATTGCGAAATGTGTTTGGGAGTCTCAATATATGGCTTGGAAAAAAGTGGACGCACTTCACCTCAAGAGAAAAGTGACCACTGTGGCCAAATGGAAAAAGATGGGGTTCCAGATTTATATGTGAAAGATAGATCTTTTAGTGCTCTATCCGGTGGTAAAAACGGATACAGCTAAATGTGTTTGGGAGTCTCAATATATGGCGTGGAAAAAAGTGGACGCACTGCTCCTGGAGAGAAAAGTGACCACTGTGGCCAAATGGAAAAAGATGGGGTTCCAGATTTATATGTGAAAGATAGATATTTTAGTGCTCTATCCGATGGTAAAAACGGATACAGCTAAATGTGTTTGGGAGTCTCAATATATGGCTTGGAAAAAAGTGGACGCACTGCTCCTGGAGAGAAAAGTGACCACTGTGGCCAAATGGAAAAAGATGGGGTTCCAGATTTATATGTGAAAGATAGATCTTTCAGTGCTCTATCCGATGGTAAAAACGGATATTGCGAAATGTGTTTGGGAGTCTCAATATATGGCTTGGAAAAAAGTGGACGCACTGCTCCTGGAGAGAAAAGTGACCACTGTGGCCAAATGGAAAAAGATGGGGTTCCAGATTTATATGTGAAAGATAGATATTTTAGTGCTCTATCCGATGGTAAAAACGGATATTGCGAAATGTGTTTGCGAGTCTCAATATATGGCTTGGAAAAAAGTGGACGCACTGCTCCTGGAGAGAAAAGTGACCACTGTGGCCAAATGGAAAAAGATGGGGTTCCAGATTTATATGTGAAAGATAGATATTTTAGTGCTCTATCCGATGGTAAAAACGGATATTGCGAAATGTGTTTGGGAGTCTCAATATATGGCTTGGAAAAAAGTGGACGCACTTCACCTCAAGAGAAAAGTGACCACTGTGGCCAAATGGAAAAAGATGGGGTTCCAGATTTATATGTGAAAGATAGATCTTTTAGTGCTCTATCCGGTGGTAAAAACGGATACAGCTAAATGTGTTTGGGAGTCTCAATATATGGCTTGGAAAAAAGTGGACGCACTGCTCCTGGAGAGAAAAGTGACCACTGTGGCCAAATGGAAAAAGATGGGGTTCCAGATTTATATGTGAAAGATAGATATTTTAGTGCTCTATCCGATGGTAAAAACGGATATTGCGAAATGTGTTTGGGAGTCTCAATATATGGCTTGGAAAAAAGTGGGCGCACTGCTCCTGGAGAGAAAAGTGACCACTGTGGCCAAATGGAAAAAGATGGGGTTCCAGATTTATATGTGAAAGATAGATATTTTAGTGCTCTATCCGATGGTAAAAACGGATATTGCGAAATGTGTTTGGGAGTCTCAATATATGGCTTGGAAAAAAGTGGACGCACTTCACCTCAAGAGAAAAGTGACCACTATGGCCAAATGGAAAAAGATGGGGTTCCAGATTTATATGTGAAAGATAGATCTTTCAGTGCTCTATCCGATGGTAAAAACGGATATTGCGAAATGTGTTTGGGAGTCTCAATATATGGCTTGGAAAAAAGTGGACGCACTTCACCTCAAGAGAAAAGTGACCACTGTGGCCAAATGGAAAAAGATGGGGTTCCAGATTTATATGTGAAAGATAGATCTTTCAGTGCTCTATCCGATGGTAAAAACGGATATTGCGAAATGTGTTTGGGAGTCTCAATATATGGCTTGGAAAAAAGTGGACGCACTTCACCTCAAGAGAAAAGTGACCACTGTGGCCAAATGGAAAAAGATGGGGTTCCAGATTTATATGTGAAAGATAGATATTTTAGTGCTCTATCCGATGGTAAAAACGGATACAGCTAAATGTGTTTGGGAGTCACAATATATGGCTTTGAATAACGGTTTATATGGGGGCTATATATAATTATGATATGATACTGAACTGATATGATGGTTGGAGACCACATGATGATGGTTGGAGACCACACACTAATTTCACGTACTAAATTTTAACCGTATCTGAAATTTGGTGTTTCACAAGACTGCGGAAATCAAATCTGGGGATCGGTTTATATAAGGGCTATACCTAAATGTGGTCAGATATGGCCCATTTGCAATACCATCCGGCCTACATGAATAACAACTACTTACGCCAAGTTCCAAGTCGATAACTTGTTTTGTTCAGAAGTTAGTGTGATTTCACCATACGGAGATAGGTAGATCGACCGCACATTTCACGACGACCTAGAATATATAGACTTTATAGGGTCTGAAACCAATATTTCGATGTGTTAAAACCGGAATAACGAAGTAATGGCGAAAGGTATAAAAACACAAATTATTTGAATTACTTGATTTCTTCGGAACTGGTTAATTAATATTCTATTTGAATTAAAAATTTTACTAATTTTGGTCGAAATATTCTAGACCTCGCTGTACGTGGCAGATACGTTAAGTTTTAAGTTTTTAATTGAGGAAATTATTTGTTTTTTGTTCCAATTTTAATTTATTTATAATTAATTGTCGGTTAGATGAATTAATATTCTTATAATCTTACAAAAGTTTAAATTTTTCATAAATTTGCGAATTTAATTATAGTTTGATTTTTCTTTAGATTTGCGTCAAAATTTTATTAAAAAATATGTAGTACGCTGAAAAAAATATTTGCGATTTTAATTATAGTTTGACTTTTCTTTAGATTTACGTCAAAGTTTTATTAAAAAATGTGTAGTACACTGAAAAATATATTTACGTGATATTAAAGGTTACGCAACCTAAATTTTAGGATACGAAATTTACAAAATATTAAGGACAAATTTCTTTAAAATAATGAAATTTTAATTAAAAGTTTATAATATTTGCTTCAAAAATTTTTTCATTAAATTAACTGAAATATTGAAACTTTAGGTTTAAGGTAAAAACGCTTCAAATATAGGCTAAGACTTATTTTGAGGATTTAACGTCTTTGGTTTAAAGTTTTTGGATTTACAATTTGGATTTTTTAACTGGCATTTGTTTGTACATGAGTACTATTATTAATAAACCACGAAAAGAAAATGAAAAATTTGATAAATGAAATTTCTTTATTTTAAAGAAACCGCATCTTTGGCTCGAAATCAATAACAAAATACTTAAGGGAAGGTCAAAATCTTTGGATCCAAGTAATCTTTTTTTTGAGTGTATGTATTTTTATTTCCGAGAAAATTTTTTTTATTGAATTAAAGTGTTAAAAAACATTCACTCATTTTGTTTACAATATTTTTGAATTTTATTAAAAAGTTAATTTTTTAAATGATTGCGTTTTCAATTTAAAATATTTTAGTGATATTTCTGTGAATGGAACCCCATCTTTTCTATTTTTCTCTATGAACAGTGCCCCCATTTTTTCCCAACCCATATATTGAGGCTCTCAAACACATTTCACAATATCCTTTTTTACCATCGGATAGAGCACTAAAAGATCTATCTTTCACATATAAATCTGGAACCCCATCTTTTTCCATTTGGCCACAGTGGTCACTTTTCTCTCCAGGAGCAGTGCGTCCACTTTTTTCCAAGCCATATATTGAGACTCCCAAACATATTTCGCAATATCCGTTTTTACCATCGGATAGAGCACTAAAAGATCTATCTTTCACATATAAATCTGGAACCCCATCTTTTTCCATTTGGCCACAGTGGTCACTTTTCTCTCCAGGAGCAGTGCGTCCACTTTTTTCCAAGCCATATATTGAGACTCCCAAACATATTTCGCAATATCCGTTTTTACCATCGGATAGAGCACTAAAAGATCTATCTTTCACATATAAATCTGGAACCCCATCTTTTTCCATTTGGCCACAGTGGTCACTTTTCTCTCTGTTTCGTATATGCAACATTACTCCGATTCGGAAGATTTCTGGCAAAAGGTTTTCATTCCAATCGAAAGCTATCGTTTCAGTTTATCTTTGGTTAAAATTTGGCTTTTCTATCTCTTCCCGTTTGGCCAATTTATGCAAATTTCTACGGAGGATTATATCGCAAAAAAAAAAATTTTATTCGTATATAACTCATTTTTTCACATATAGGTGGCGCTGAAACGAATTTTCATATACGGATTTATTTTCCCTTACATATAAAATGTTTACAAATTTTTCTCTAGTAATAAAATTGTGGACAAAATTTTCTATAGGAATAAAATTTTGACAAAATTTTCTATAGAAATAAAATTTTGACAAAATTTTCTATAAGAATAAAATTTTGACAAAATTGTCTATCGAAATAAAATGTTGACAAAATTTTCTATAGAAATAAAATTTTAACAAAATTTGGTAGATTATTATTGGCGCCAGTGGCAACCTTTGCTCTGAGACCAATATTTCATGCGAAACGACAAAGTTTATTATACACCCCTTCCATAGAAATAAAATTTGGACTAAAATTTAAATACAATTTTGATAAAATTTTGTATAGAAATAAAATTTTGAATAAATTTTTCTATTGAAATAAAATTTCGACAAAAATGTCTACAGAAATGGAATTTTAATAAAATTTATTTAGAAAAAAATGTTGAAAATGTTTTCTATAGAAATCAAATTTTAACAAAATCTCCTATAGAAATAAAATTTTGAACACATTTCCTATAGAAATACTATTTTGACAAAATTTTCTATTGAAATAAAATGTTTACAAATTGTTCTCTAGTAATAAAATTGTGGACAAAATTTTCTATAGGAATAAAATTTTGACAAAATTTTCTATAGAAATAAAATTTTGACAAAATTTTCTATAGAAATAAAACTTTGACAAAATTTTCAATAGAACCACAATTTTGAGAAAATGTTGCTATAGAAATAAAGTTTTGATAAAATTTTCTATAGAAATAAAATTTTGATAAAATTTTCTAAGAAATAAAACATTGAAAATGTTTTCTATAGACACAACATTTTGACAAAATTTTCCATAGAAATAAAATTTTGACAAAATTTTCTATAGAAATAAAATTTTGACAAAATTTTCTATAGAAATAAAACTTTGACAAAATTTTCAATAGAACTACAATTTTGAGAAAATGTTGCTATAGAAATAAAATTTTGACCAAATTTTCCATAGAAATAAAATTTTTTATAGAAATAACATTTTAACAAAATTTCCTATAGAAATAAAATTTTGATAAAATTTTCTATAGAAATAAAATTTTGATAAAATTTTCTAAGAAATAAAACATTGAAAATGTTTTCTATAGACACAACATTTTGACAAAATTTTCCATAGAAATAAAATTTTGACTAAATTTTCTATTGAAATAACATTTCGACTAAATTTTCTATTGAAATAAAATTTTGACAAAATTTTCTACAGAAATAGAATTTTGATAAAATTTTCTATAGAAAAAATGTTAAAAATGCTTTCTATAGAAATAAAATTTTAACAAAATTTCCTATAGGAATAAAATTTTGACATTTTCTATAGAAATACTATTTTATTTTGTCAAAATATTGAAATAAAATGTTTACAAATTTTTCTCTAGTAATAAAATTGTGGACAAAATTTTCTATAGAAATAAAATTTTGATCAAATTTTCTATAGAAATAAAATTTTTACAAAATTTTCTATAGAAATAGAGTTTTGACAAAATTTTCCATAGAATTACAATTTTGATAAAATGTTGCTATAGAAATAAAATTTTGATAAAATGTTCTATAGAAATAAATAAATTTTGACCAAATTTTCCATAGAAATAAAATTTTTTTATAGAAATAAAATTTTAACAAAATTTTCTGTAGAAATAAAATTTTGACAACATTTTCTATAGAAATACTATTTTGACAAAATTTTCTATTGAGATAAAATTTTTACAAATTTTTCTTCAGTAATAAAATTGTGGACAAAATTTTTTATAGAAATAAAATTTTGACAAAATTTTCTATAGAAATAAAATTTTGAAAAAATTGTCTATATAAATAAAATGTTGACAAAATTTTCTATAGAAATAAAATTTTGACAAAATTTTCTATAGAAATAAAATTTTGACATTTTCTATAAAAATAAAATTTTGAAAAACTTTCCATAAAAATTAAGTTTTAACAAAATTTTCTATAGAAATAAAATTTTGACAAAAATTTCCATAGAACTACAATTTTGACAAAATGTTGCTATAGAAATAAAATTTTCATAAAATTTTCTATAGAACTAAAATTTTCATAAAATTTTCTATAGAAATAAAATTTTGACAAAATTTTCTATAGACATAAAAGTTTGACAAAATTTTCCATAGAACTACAATTTTGACAAAAATTTCTACAGAAATGGAATTTTAATAAAATTTTCTATAGAAAAAAAATGTTGAAATTTTAACAAAATCTCCTATAGAAATAAAATTTTGAACACATTTTCTATAGAAATACTATTTTGACAAAATTTTCTATTGAAATAAAATGTTTACAAAATTTTCTCTAGTAATAAAATTGTGGTCAAAATTTTCTATAGGAACAAAATTTTGACAAAATTTTCTATAGAAATAAAATTTTGACAAAATTTTCTATAAGAATAAAATTTTGACAAAATTGTCTATCGAAATAAAATGTTGACAAAATTTTCTATAGAAATAAAATTTTAACAAAATTTGGTAGATTATTATTGGCGCCAGTGGCAACCTTTGCTCTGAGACCAATATTTCATGCGAAACGACAAAGTTTATTATACACCCCTTCCATAGAAATAAAATTTGGACTAAAATTTAAATACAATTTTGATAAAATTTTGTATAGAAATAAAATTTTGAATAAATTTTTCTATTGAAATAAAATTTCGACAAAAACTTCTACAGAAATGGAATTTTAATAAAATTTTCTTTAGAAAAAAAAAATGTTGAAAATGTTTTCTATAGAAATCAAATTTTAACAAAATCTCCTATAGAAATAAAATTTTGAAAACATTTCCTATAGAAATACTATTTTGACAAAATTTTCTATTGAAATAAAATTTTTACAAATTGTTCTCTACTAATAAAATTGTGGACAAAATTTTCTATAGGAATAAAATTTTGACAAAATTTTCTATAGAACTAAAATTTTGACAAAATTTTCTATAGAAATAAAACTTTGACAAAATTTTCCATAGAACTACAATTTTGAGAAAATGTTGCTATAGAAATAAATTTTGATAAAATTTTCTATAGAAATAAAATTTTGACCAAATTTACTATAGAAATAAAATTTTGACCAAATTTTCCATAGAAATAAAATTTTTTATAGAAATAACATTTTAACAAAATTTCCTATAGAAATAAAATTTTGATAAAATTTTCTATAGAAATAAAATTTTGATAAAATTTTCTAAGAAATAAAACATTGAAAATGTTTTCTATAGACATAACATTTTGACAAAATTTTCCATAGAAATAAAATTTTGACTAAATTTTCTATTGAAATAACATTTTGACTAAATTTTCTATTGAAATAAAATTTTGACAAAATTTTCTACAGAAATAGAATTTTGATAAAATTTTCTATAGAAAAAATGTTGAAAATGTTTTCTATAGAAATAAAATTTTAACAAAATTTCCTATAGGAATAAAATTTTGACATTTTCTATAGAAATACTATTTTATTTTGTCAAAATATTGAAATAAAATGTTTACAAATTTTTCTCTAGTAATAAAATTGTGGACAAAATTTTCTATAGAAATAAAATTTTGACCAAATTTTCTATAGAAATAAAATTTTTAAAAAATTTTCTATAGAAATAGAGTTTTGACAAAATTTTCCATAGAACTACAATTTTGATAAAATGTTGCTATAGAAATAAAATTTTGATAAAATGTTCTATAGAAATAAATAAATTTGGACCAAATTTTCCATAGAAATAAAATTTTCTGTAGAAATAAAATTTTGACAAAATTTTCTATAGAAATACTATTTTGACAAAATTTTCTATTGAGATAAAATTTTTACAAATTTTTCTCCAGTAATAAAATTGTGGACAAAATTTTCTATAGAAATAAAATTTTGACAAAATTTTCTATAGAAATAAAATTTTGACAAAATTTTCTATAGAAATAAAATTTTGACAAAATTTTCCATAGAAATAAAACTTTGACAAAATTTTCCATAGAACTACAATTTTGACAAAATGTTGCTATAGAAATAAAATGTTGATAAAATTTTCTATAGAAATAAAAATTTTACCAAATTTTCCATAGAAATGAAATTTTGAAAATGTTTTCTATAGAAATAAAATTTTGACTAAATTCTCCATAGAAATAAAACTTTTACAAAATTTTCTATAGAAATAACTTTTCGACAAAATTTTCTATAGAAATGAAATGTTGACAAAGTTTTCTATAGAAATACAATTTTGACAAAATTTTCTATAGAAATAAAATGTAGACAAAATTTTCTATAGAACTACAATTTTGAGAAAATGTTGCTATAGAAATAAAATTTTGATAAAATTCTCTATAGAACTAAAATTGTGGCAAAATTCTCTATAGAACTAAAATTTTGATAAAATTCTCTATAGAAATAAAATTTTGACAAAATGCTCTATAGATATAAAATTTTGACAAAATTTTCTATAGGCATAAAATTTTGAAAAAAAAATTATAATAACCAAAGAATTTTGTAAGATTTGTGGTAAAATGTTCTTCAAATTTGGGTAGTTTCATTGGCGCGAGTGGCAACCGTAGTTACATGGCAACTAGTTTCTTATGCGGAAGTTGAAGGATACGCCATCGCTTTGGGTTGATGTTATGTTGCTTCTACTTCTTCTACTTCTGATGATAATGATGGTGACAATTGTGAGTAGGGATTTTAATTGTTTAAAATTACAATTCCTTCGTAGTCCCCTTGTCTTGTTGTCAGTATCTTGTTCTTTTGATGTAAGAATCATGTACCCAAGGAGGTTTGCTAGGTTTACATTTGACATTTTCAATTAGGATTTTATTTTGACGCAAATGATTCATTTAATTAATCTAATGACGTCAATTAAACACCACAAATGTCACAAAGCAATGATGATGATGGAAGAACACCTAACATCTGCGGGATACACAGTTTGGGGGAGGGGAGAGCAAACAAAACTATCTGTTTGATGTTCATAGATTACAGTTTGTCGCTTGGTTGCCAATTTCAATTGAAGTGAAATTATGTTGTTAATTTTTTTGTTGTAGGTTGATGGGTGAGACCATTAAACAACATACCTATACAACCACCTCCATAATTGAAAGGAATACAAATTTAGACAATCATTTATAACATATTTTTAGATATCTCTATTGATACTAACGACCCCATCAATTTCAAAGACGAGCAGCTTCTTCCTTCCTTCTTCCTTAATTGGAAGGTCCTAAAAATAATTCCATGTAATTACCCATAAATGTTATTTTTAACGATATTTAACTTCAAGTGTAGGACTTATAGTTAAAAGAATAATATGGGTTTACCCAATTCATTTCTTAATGGTTTCACATTTATGGTGCCTATTAAATGGGATGGTAACCTCTTATTAGAAAAGGTTTAATAATATCCATTAAAATATTAAATCGCCAACTACCAAAAAGCTATAGCATATGTAGTGGCTACAGTCCCGCCCAATAAAGGGAAATACAAAAAGGTTCTACATACACTGAAAAATATTTATGTCATATTAAAGTTTATGCAACCTTAATTTTAGAAAGCGCAATTTACAAAATATTAAGGACAAATTTCATTAAAATAATGAAATTTTAATTAAAATAAAGTTTATAATCTTTACTGCAATTTTTTTTGTTAAATTTAGTACACAAATTTTGAAAATTTCCGTACCTCCGTTAAAATCGTATGCCTTTGAAGTGAGGCAAATTTTCTTTAAAGTAAAGAAATACATTTTTGATTTAAAGAAATCATCCTTAAATTAATTGAAATATTGAAACTTTAGATTTAAGATTTAATATAAAAACGCTTCAAATATAGGCTAAGACTTATTTTGAGCAAATTTGGTTTAAAGTCATAATCGGTCATAACCCTCATCCTACACTCAAAAAAAAGTGAACTCTCTATTTCACTAAAGCCAATTTAACTTTATTTTAGTTCATGGAATTATTATGTTTGGAGAAAGTTTCCTCTACTCTAATAATTTTTTGTGTACGTTAGTTAAATTAACTAAAACCGAGGAAAAAAATATACACAAATGAAGGATAAAGATTAACTAAATTCGTGTCTTCTACAAAATAGTTCAATATTTCTTTAAATTTGTAAATTTTACTACAAATGCGTTCATCATGAACTTCGTATGTCACTAAAGACATTCTTGCAATTTTGAACTCCAATTTTTTCCTTCAAACTACAAAATTTTCTTTAACAAGTGAAAAAACTTAATTATGTCTAATAAATTTTCTTGAATTTGTCGAAAAATATTTACTTATTTTTATGACATCGGCGTGATGCCAGCGTTTGTTATACTGTTTAGTTAAAATTTTCTAAAAATATTCAAAATTTTCTAAAATTAACCAAAATTTTTCTTCCTGGTGGGTTCACTGTTTTTTCAGTGTATGGTGGAGGGTATCTCCACCATAGGATGAGGGTAAATTAACTTTGTCATTCCGTTTGTAACACATCGAAATATCCCATAAACTATATATATTCTGGGTCGTGGTGAAATTCTAAGTCGATCTAAACATGTCCGTCCGTCCGTCCGTCTGTTGAAATCACGCTAACTTCCGAACGAAACAAGCTATCGACTTAAAACTTGGCAAAAGTAGTTGTTGTTGATGTAGGTCGGATGGTATTGCAAATGGGCCATATCGGTTCATTTTTACGTATAGCCCCCATATAAAAGGACCCTCAGATTTGGCTTGTGGAGCCTCTAACAGAAGCAAATTTCATCCGATCTTGCTGAAATTTGGTACATGGTGTTGGTATATGGTCTCTAAGAACCATGCAAAAATTGGTCCAGATCGGTCCATAATTATATATAGTCCCCATATAAACCGATCCCCAGATTTGGCTTGCGGAGCCTCAAAGAGAAGTAAATTTCATCCGATCCGGCTGAAATTCGGTACATGATGTTGGTATATGGTCTCTAATAACCATGCAAAAATTGGTCCACATCGGTCCATAATTATATATAGCCCCCATATAAACCGATCCCCAGATTTGGCTTGCGGAGCCTCAACGAGAAGCAAATTTCATCCGATCCGGCTGAAATTTGGTACATGATGTTAGTATATGGTCTCTAATAACAATGCAAAAATTGGTCCACATCGGTCCATAATTATATATAGTCCCCATATAAACCGATCCCCAGATTTGGCTTGCGGAGCCTCAACGAGAAGTAAATTTCATCCGATCCGGCTGAAATTTGGTATATGATGTTAGTATATGGTCTCTAATAACCATGCAAACATTGGTCCACATCGGTCCATAATTATATATAGCCCCCATATAAACCAGTCCAGATTTGACCTCCGAAGCCTCTTGGAGGAGCAAAATTCATCCGATCCGGTTCAAATTTGGAATGTGGTGTTAGTATATGGCCGCTAACAACCATACCAAAATTGGTCCATATCGGTGTATAGTTATATATAGCTGATCTCCAATCACACAAAAATTGGTCCATATCGGTTCATAATCATGGTTGCCACTCGAGCCAACAATAATATACCAAAATTTTATTTCTATAGAAATTTTTTTTAAATTTTATTTCTATAGAAAATTTTGTCAAAATTTTATTTCTACAGAAAATTTTGTTAAAATTTTATTCGGTTCATAATCATGGTTGTCACTCGAGCCAAAAATAATCAACCAAAATTTGATTTCTATAGAAAATTTTGTTAAAATTTTATTTCTGTAGAGAATTTTGTCAAAATTTTATTTTTAAAGAAAATTTTGTCAAAATTTTATTTCTATAAATTTTTTTTTTATTTAAATTTTATTTCTATAGAAAATTTTGTTAAAATTTTTTCAAAATTTTATGTCTATAGAAAATTTTGTCAAACTGAATTATATACGTATTTGATCGATCTTTTTTGATTTAATATATATGGACTTGCATACAATTTAGAAGATGGTGTTAGGAGGTTTTAAGATACCTTGCCATCGGCAAGCATTACCGGAACTTAAGTAATTCGATTGTGGATGGCAGTGTTTAGAAGAAGTTTCTACGCAATCCATGGTGGAGGGTACATAATCTTCGACCTGGCCGAACTTACGGTCGTATATACTTGTTTACTTGGAAGTATTCGTTATAATTCGGATTTTTAAAATTGCATTTGTTTTTACATGAATAGCTTCGGTTATATATAGAATAAAAATTTGATAAATGAGATTTGTATACTAATTTTAATTTCATTGATCCTCGATTTACAGGCAGATAATTCGCTAAAAATGCCTTTATTTTAAAGAAGCCGCACCGTTGGCTCGCAATTTATAACAAAATCCATAAAGGAAGGTCAAAATCTTTGAATCCAAGTAAACCTTTTTTTTTTGAGTGAGGCTTAAGAGTGGGAGTAAAAATTTTGCTCGACTCCGGCTAAATCAAAATTTTAAAAACATTTCATATTTTTGTAACTAAGTACAAATTAGACCCCATTGCGTTATTCAATCGATTAATATAACTGTAATTGTGCTAAAACCTCCAATGATGAAGATTATTCTATATATCCTTTTTTTTTAATTTAGACTAGAAGATGACCTTAAACACCATAAAAAAATTATTTGAAACATTTCGTTTTTTTTATATTTTATTTTAAGACGATATAGGTATATAAGTACGTCAGTAGACTCAAGCTCAAAGATTGGCCACGCCGGATAATTTTCGACATAGCACTCATAGCACGATTTGACCTCTTGAGCACGTAGGTTAGGTTAGACAAAAAATTTCACGAAAATTTTTTCAATTAAAATTTTAAATGAGTTTTCATGTTTAAAAAAGTTAAAAAGTTTAAAAAGTTAATTGATTCATAAAATTGTTTAATAGAAACAAAATTCAATCACAAAATTAATTGAATCAATTAATTTTTTAATTGAATCAATTAATTTTTTTAATTGACTTTCATTTGTAATTGATTGAAGACATTTCAATTAAAAAATTAATTGGATCAATTAATTTCGTGATTGAATTAGAAACAATTTTTTTGTGTGTACTCATAGCAGGATTTTAAAACTTAAACTTCTTGCAGCCGAATTATTTTACAATATTGTGTTTTTATACTCTTCACCACTACTTGGGTAGAAGCTATAAATTTGTGCATTTTGATGTAACGCCAAGAAGGACACGTCTGAGACCAATATTATATCGATTGTCTTAGAATTAAATACTGTGTGGATTTAGCGATTTCCGTCTGTCTGTCTGTTGATGTATTTTTGTGTGCAAAGTACAGTGCATTTTGCCGTAAATCATAGACAATACAATAGGACTAAGCACGTGTCTGTCATGTATGTGCTTAAAAAGGAGCTTCATCGCTTCATTTCTACCGCACAATGACAACCAAAATCTTCGAATATCAATCCGTTGGGGTTTCTGCCTGGGACATTTTGGGGAGTAAGATTGGCACTAAAAAATACAAAAATGGCGATTATCTCAACACGGTCAAGAATGAGACAAAATACCGCAGAGCCACTTTCGTGCAGCATATGATGGCTTGGTCGGCCGTACCAAGAAGTAGACAATTCGAACAAATCCAAACTGATTCTAAAATGTTATAGTATTTCCGACATTTTTGCATTTAAACATTATATAAATATAATAAATATTTATGTATTTATCAATTTACTTTTACTTTTTTTGTTAGACAGGGTGACTGATATATAATGCAACAGTATATCAGTCACCCTGTCTAACAAAAAAACATCCTTGCAAGCTTACAAAAGCATAATAAGCTTGCAAACAATAAAATGAACTGTTGCTGGAATACATCTGTCAGCTGTCAGATGAGGGGTTTAGAAATGATAGTAACCTGAAGTTGGTTGCAATCAGGGATGGAAAATACAATTTTTAAGCACAAAATACAATTTTAAAGTACAAAAAAAGGATTTCTCACTAAATTTCAACAAAAATTCCATTGGAAGATTATTGTCAAAAGCTTCTTTAGACCGAATTTTAAAGAAAATAAAATGTTGTTTGTCAACTCCTAAATTTTAAATATTATCTTTTTTTAGTTTTTTAGACTACCGAAGTACTGTAATCGCGATTGCCACAGCTGTACTTCATGGTACTGTCTGTTGATGTATTTTTAAATTTTCTGTAGATCAATAAAAATAAATTTTTACAAACTTTTCTAAAGAAACACAATTTTGCCAAATCTTTATATAGAAATAAAATTTTGACAACATTTTATATAGAAATAAAATTTTGACAAAATTTTCTATAGAAATAAAATTTTGACAAAATTTTCTATAGAAATAAAATTTTGACAAAATTTTCTATTGAAATAAATTTTTGACGAAAATCTCTATAAAAATAAAATTTTGATAAAATTGTATATAGGAATAAAATTTGACAAAAATGTTCTTTAGAAATACAATTTTGACAACATTTTCTATAGAAATAAAATTTTGACAAAATTTTCTAAAAAAATAATATTTTGACAAAATCTTCTAAAGAAATAAAATTTTGACAAAATTTTCTAAAGAAACAACATTTTGACAAAATTTTCTTCAGAAATAAAATTTTGACAAAATTTTCTATAGAATTAAAATTTTGACAAAATTTTCTATAGAAATAACATTTTGACAAAATTTTCTATAGAAATAAAATTTAAACAAAATTTTCTATAGAAATAAAATTTTGACAAAGTTTTCTATAGAAATAAAATTTTGACAAAATTTTCTATAGTAAGAAAATTTTAAAAAATTTTCTATAGAAATAAAATTTTGACAAAATTTTCTTTAGAAATAAAATTTTGACAAAATTGTCTATAGAAACAAAATTTTGACACAATTTTCTATAGAAATAAAATTTTGTATTGAAATAAATTTTGGACTAAAATCTCTATAAAAATAAAATTTTGACAAAATTTTCTATAGAAATAAAATTTTGACAAAATTTTCTATAGAAATAAAATTTTGACAAAATTTTCTATAGAAATAAAATTTTGACAAAATTTTCTTTAGAAATAAAATTTTGACAAAATTGTCTATAGAAATAAAATGTTGACAAAATTTTCGTTAGAAATAAAATTTTGACAAAATTTTCGTTAGAAATAAAATTTTGACAAAATTTTCGTTAGAAATAAAATTTTGACAAAATTTTCGTTAGAAATAAAATTTTAACAAAATTTTCTATAGAAATAAAATTTTGACAAAATTTTCTATAGAAATAAAATTTTGACAAAGTTTTCTATAGAAATAAAATTTTGACAAAATTTTCTATAGAAATAAAATTTTGACAAAATTTTCTATAGAAATAAAATTTTGACAAAATTTTCTTTAGACTACCGTAGTATTATAATAAGGGAAGCCACGTCTGTACTTCATGGTACTACATAAATTTTCTGTAGATAAATAAAAATACATTTTTGACAAACTTTTCTAAAGAAATAACATTTTGAAATATTTTTCTATAGAAATAAAATTTTGAAAAAATTTTCTATAGAAATAAAATTTTGACAAAATTTTCTATAGAAATAAAATTTTGACAAAATTTTCTATAGAAATAAAATTTTGACAAAATTTTCTATAGAAATAAAATTTTGACAAAATTGTGTATTGAAATAAATTTTTGACTAAAATCTCTATAGAAATAAAATTTTTACAAAATTTTCTATAGAAATAAAATTTTGACAAAATTTTCTATAGAAATAAAACTTGACTTGCTTTTTTCAACTAAAACTTTCTTGAAATTCTATAAAATCGTGTTTTTTTTGGCAGCAGTTTTTTGGTCTTCTTCGGGTTCCGCTTGACAATAGCCCAATATTTCTTAATTAGGCGGAGCTCTGGCGTGTTGGGAGGGTTCTGGTCCTTGGGAACCACCTGCACGTTGTTGGCGGCGTACCACTACATGGCCTTTTTACCGTAATGGCAAGATGCCAAATCCGGTGTTTCTTCAGGAAAGGCAGCAGACGTTTATTCAAACACTCTTTCACGTAAATTTCTTGGTTGACAGTCCCGGAAGCTATGAAAATGCTGCTTTTCAAGCCACAGGTACAGATGGCTTGCCAAACCAGATATTTCTTTGCGAACTTTGACAGTTTTATGTGCTTGAAAATATCTGCTACCTTTCACCTTCCTTTTGCCGTATAAAATTCCTGTCCCGGAAGCTGATAGTAGTCGGCTTTGACGTAGGTTTAGTCGTCCATTACCACGCAGTCAAACTTCGTCAGCATCGTCGTGTACAGCCTCCGGGATCGCGCTTTGGCCGTCGTATTTTGTTAATCATCGCGATTTGGAGTCACTACCTTCTTATAAGTCGATAGTCCGGCTCGTTTTTTGGCTCGATGCACGGTTGTAGACGATACACCCAGCTTATTTGCGGCATCTCGGATAGAGAGGTTAGGGTTTCGCTTGAAACTACCGGCAACTCTCTTTGTCGTCTCAGCGGCTTCAGGTTTTCGATTTCCCCCCGATACAGACTTCCTGGCTGTCGACAAACGTTATCCAAACACTTTAATTACATTTGTAACGGTTGATTTGGCAACTTTTAGCGATTTTGCCAGCTTTGCGTGCGAGTAGCTCGGATTTTCGCGATGCGCGAGCAAAATTTTGATACGCTGCTCTTCTTGCTTGGACGGCATTTTGACAACTGAAGAGTGAATTCCAAAATCAAAATAGGAGCAACATTCTACACACACACCTTCAAAATGAGGGGTGTTCAGGTTTTTTAAATGCAAAATTGAAAGAAATACGTCAAGTTTATATTGACCAAATTTTGACCGTATCACCCTTTAATATAAAAATATTTTGTCAAAACTATTGTACCATAAATCTGATATCGGCTCAAAAATATCTACACAAAAGGTACTAAATATTTCGCGGGGGTACTACGGTACTGACTAGGACAGCCAGTACCGTAGTATCCCCTTGTTTTCGTGTTTTGTCATGAAACGAATTGACTAATATGCTGCCCGTCAAAAGACGATCATAAGGGAAGGGCATGAATAAAAAGAAAAAAAACAAAACAAGCTGTCAGTATGTACTCTTCCAACTTCCTGACTCTAAAGACAAATTTATATAAGTATAGAGTTTAGAAACTTCAAATATTTCCCCTCACCCGCCGCCCGAGCATTGCATTTATTCTCTGTGTTTTGTTTTTTTTTTTTAAGTTTTTGACACTTTGTATAAACATTGGCAGAAACAAAAATATAACAAAAGTAACTAAACCGAATACTAATGGCAAAAGGAAAATTGAAAAAATATAAACAAAAGAATTGTGAAAAGTTTTACGTTAACAACTTTTCATCTTCACTTTTGTAACAAACTTGTTATTGTTGGTGTTGTTATTGTGTGCGTTTGCTCTTTCTGTTGTTGATAGGGCAGCAATGAATGCTGCTACTGGTTGCGCTATTTCTCTTCTCTTGGTTAGCAACATCTGTTGGATAGCTGCTATTGTTGTTCTTTACTAAAGTTTAAACCAAGTTCTAAGTGCTATTCTGTAAATGGTATTCCTGGTTAATGGTTGGTTGTTCGTTTGAAGGTATTGAGAGTCCACTTAATAGTTTCCAACTCATTACCGCCTACATTGGAATATAAGGTTAGCAAGTATTCGTTAGTTTTTTGAACAAAATTCAATACTTTTTATTTTTATTTTTTTTATTTTAGTTTTTTTTTAGAATTAATTTTCCAAATACGAAAATCTTAAAGAGGTAAAGTGAATTGATATTTTCTAGAATGATGGAGGGCATACGAGAGTTGTCTTTTATATTTCGAGAACAAAAACAAATATTAATAATCGAACATTGCTTTAACGTTTTTCAAAATATTCCCCATTAAGATCTATACATGTTGTCGAAGCTCTTTTGCCACTCTGATTGAGGTATCTCCGAAACATGCATTCTGAACGTACACTTAAAAAAAATTAATAGGATCCAATTATTTTGATCTCCCCTTAAAGATTTTGGTATTAAATCCGAGCCATGTAGCTTTAAATCTGGGATCAAAAAATTTAACATTAGGATACAACTCCTATTTATGGATTGTCATTCTCTTTTTGCAATATATTTATGAAGCTATTCATGTACAAAACAAATGCCACTTTAAAAATCCAAATTATAACAGACTAGCGTAAACCGGCACGCTTCTCTGCTCCTTCCGAAGCGTATTTTTAGAAACATTTTGCGTTAACTTAGTCAACCATATCCTTCGTGCTGAAAACAAATTCGAAAAGATTTGAATTGTTTCAAACAAATCGGACTACTTGATATTTCGTTTATAGGTACAAATATGGCGGATATGCATATGTAAAACGGTTCGTCTTTCAAAATGTCGGGGAGAGGGTGTAGCCTTTCCACCAAATTTTTTAAATAATGTTCTGTATTCAAGTAGTTGGACAATCTTGTATATTTCTTGTGAATTTTAAGTGTGGTTTGTCAAGGAAAGGTATCCTTCTCCTCAACATACCTGAAAATTAAGCACTATATTATAATAACATACAAAGAGTTATGGTTTCCTATCCAATAAATAAAGCAAAAGTAATGTTGGACATGGAGAACATCCCTTTCCCGAACATATACCGGAAAATTTCAAGTAGATCGGAGAAGTTTAAATTTTGCTCTATTGTTTTAAAGGGACGTCACTTTCCCCGATACAATATCGACAAACACCGAAATGAATAGCACCCTTAAACTTCCCTGAAAATTCTTGAAACTTTCCTTCAAATGTGGGGCAAGGAAGCTTGCCTCCCCGTTCATAACCTTTCCCCACTGCCTTTGTAAATTTCAAGAAAACTTAAGAAGTTTTGTTTTGTTTTAGAGGAGGTCCTCCTCCCCGACCAAATATCGAAAAGTGATGTAGCGTATCTTTTGTAAACGTCCCAGAAAATGTCAAGCAAATTATAAGCCCAAAATTCAAAAAACATGGGCGGCCCCTCTTCCGTCCAAATATCACAAAATCAGGTATCAAATATTAATATCGTAATTTCTCCCCAGTCCTCTGTAAATTTCAAGTAACTTGGTAAAGTTTAATTGTTTCTCTGCATGAACTTAAGAGAAGTGGATGTCTCCCTATGCCCTTTTATTTTTCCCCAACCAAATATTAAAAAATCAGGAACCTGATATAAGTGTCATAATCTCACCCATTTTTTCCGTAAAATTTCAGTCGGGGGAGTTAAGTTTGGTTTTCACTTTAAAAAAAAGTCGGGCAAAGGGGAGGCCCCTCTCCGCGACCAAATATCAAAAAAATAATGTAGCGGATCTTTGTCTAGATGCCAACCCCAACCTTCAATGAAAATATCAAGCAAATCGGTCAACTTTGGACCAATTTTCAAAAAGTCCGACAAAGGGGAGGTCCCCCTCCCCGTCCACATATGAACCCATCAGGTACCCCATATTAATTTCATAACCTCACCGCATGTTTCACTTTCACTGTACTTTAAAAAAAGGCGAACAAAGGGGTGGTCCCATCCGCCAGCAAATATCGAAATATAATGTAGCGGATCTTTGTCTAGATTCCAAACCCAACCTTCAATTAAAATTTCAATCAAATCGGTCAACTTTGGTCCAATTTTCAAAAAGTCCGACAGAGGGGAGGTCCCCCTCCCCGTCCACATATGAGCCCATCAGGTACCCCATATTAATTTCATAACCTCACCGCATGTTTCACTTTCACTGTACTTAAAAAAAAGTCAGGCAAAGAGTAGGCGCCCCTCCGCGACCAAATATCGAAAAATAATGTAGCGGATCTTTGTCTAGATGCCAACCCCAAACTTCAATGAAAATTTCAAGCAAA